>NC_142087.1:50294299-50594299 GCF_054644295.1 Miniopterus natalensis
GTTCACCCCGAACATTTTGGAGCCACGGGCCCCTTGTTAGTCTGGTGAAGCTCATGGATTCCTTCTCAGAATAATGTTTTAAATGCACAAAATAAAATACATAGGGTTATAAAGGAAAACAATTATATTGAAATATAGTTAACAAAAAGAATAAATCTGTGATACAGCAATGCATGTTTATTAATGTACTAAATGACAACATTAGCTGTGGTCCAAATAACAACCATAATTCAAAGCAGCAATGACTATAGACACTGTGATCTGATATCTGACAGTATTTGTTATTTCTATCAGTGACAGTTACATGTAATGATACTACTATTAGGGCTTGTTGCCTATTTTTGCAATGGGGAGAAATGGTACATTTTAATTAGAAGCTAAGGAAATTGAGGTGATTATTTTCTCCATTGAATTCACAGAACCCCTGAATTCTATCCATGCCTGTGGACCTCAAGTTAAGATCAATGGAGGGCGAAGGATGTTCTAAGGCCATGAATTATGTGGAAGGATTATAGACACCAAATGACTCTCAAGCCTGAGAGACTCTGAGACTGAGTCTCTGAATCTCTCAGCCCTCCACTCTCCTGATGTAGTATTGGTTAGACAGAAAGCGAGTGCCCTTGAGTATTCCAGATGTTCAAAGTGATTCCCACTCTCCGGTCCAAGGCCAGAGCAATGAATCTGAATTGCACTCTCAATTCTCTGGGCAAATGACCCCCAGACAGGTCTTCTGAGGTACCCTACCTTAAAAGCTTTTAATTTTTCCCCCTGAAATTTATTTTATCTTTAGCTCGACAGTTCATATTTCACACCAAACCACCACTAAACTTCCCATCCGTCCATCCATCCATCCATCCATCCATCCATCCATCCATCCATCCATCCATCCATCCATCCATCCATCCTTCTGTCCTTCCAGATACTTACCCATACATAGAATAATGATACCTTGCTGTAAAGGTATGGATGTGTAACTTGTCTTTCTTGTTCATAACCTCATACTCGGAGATTATATTAGTGCAAAGGATCATTTATGCAGAAGTTTGTAGGATAATTAAAGCAAGTCATGTCATTTCACTATGCAGGGCTGGTTTGAGGGCCAATTTGTGAAATGTGCAGGTTATCCCTGGCTCCTGGTCCTCAGACCTGAAATGTCTAGTGCTTAATAATGAAATTCCACAGTCCCCATGTAAGATGACTCTTCTGTCCATGATTGCTCATAATTTCTCTTTTCCCCTCTCCTCTCTTAGATGAAAATGGAGCAGCAGTCTATTTCCTGCCTGATTCGTCAGAACACAATGACAACTTAACCTGCCGCATCTGTGAGGTGCTCTCCTCTCTTCATGACCCTTCAGATTCTCATCTGGGGAGCCAACTCCATGGAAACTGACTAGAGGCTTAAATTATGACACTTGAATTATGACACTTGGAGCAAATGTAGTTCTCCGCCTTCTGTTCTCACCCAAAGCTGCAGTGAATCCTGTCTCACCTACGCCTTCTGGCCGCACAGAGCAAAGCTAGCAACTGGAGACCCAGAGCCCACAGCAGCATCTGTAAAGCAGAAGTCCTTGGTCACAGAACATCGGAGCATTATTTTTCTGTATCCAGAGGTTCCCACGTTGTATGTGTGAGGAATCACCTGCTGCTGCTTCTCACCACCATGGTGGGAACCTGAAAATCCGGTGCTCATGACACTATCGCTGTGACTTCCTTTTCCACCCAAGGGCATAAGTTGTAGTTCAGAATGACAGGGCTCCTGCTCTCCCCCTTAGCTCATCAGGCACTTTGGTGACCAGCAAACCTGGTCAAAACCAGGCTCTTTGTAGTCTTCTCCCCTTGGACTGGCCCCAGAGTCCATCTCTTTTCAATTGGCTTCCTAAATCTGGATATAGGCTCTATGCAAGCACTCCACTGCTTGACCTTGGCACTTGGTGCATGCCATACGTGTGTGTGTGTGTGTGTGTGTGTGTGTGTATCACTGACCAGATTGAGCCCGTACAGCTGATTTAAATGCCAAGTTGATTTAAATGCCCCTGTAAACTACTTAAAGGAGGGATCATGCCATTTGTTTCTATATCTCCATTATGGCAGTGCTCTCTATAAATATTTTGGAATGAATGCATGAATATATTAATTAGAGAATATTCTAGCTTTTTTCAATAGCTTATTTTAAAAAATTATCTTTATTGTTGAAAATATTACAAATGTAATTACTTCTTTTGTTCATGAATTCCCTTATGTACACACAACTCTGGCCCATGCTCTAGTCGGGTCTGTATTCCAGGCACTAACAGTGTGTGTGTGTGTGTGTGTGTGTGTGTGTGTGTGTATAATTTTTTAATATGCTAATCATGCCCATTTATTTTTTTTTCTATTTTATACATAAGAAATTTGAGACTTAGTTTAACTTTCCCATGCTCCGGTAGCTAATAAATGGCTCAACTTCTTAGCTGAGGGTTCAAATCCTAGTCTTTTTGAGTCTAGTTCTATCTCTCCCCTCACTGTAAGGCAGAAATTCCCAAAGTGTGGACCACAGGTCCCTGAGTGTCCTGGAGACCTTTTCAGGGGTCCACAGGGCAAAATTATTTTCATAATAATACTGACATTTTTGGCTTTTTAAAAAATTGTGTCGACAGTGTACCTTGATGCAAAAGCAGTGGTAATAGCAGTCATTGTACTTGCAGTAAAAACAACAATAAAACAGTCTCACTTTAAAATGTTTTAATGAAGCTATAAAAATTAAGTTTATTAAATCCACACCCTTGCGTACATATCATTTTAATATTCTGTGTGACAAAATGGAAAGTGAACATGAAGCACTTCTGCTCACACCAAAATAGGAACTTTGCCCTGAGGAAAACACTCCTGTGATGGTTGATGTGAGCTCCTTTTTTCATGGGAGACTATATTTACTTAAAGAACAACTGACAAACTGTGGTTATTTGGTATTTAGCAGAATTTTTCTTTCTTTTTTTTTAAAAAATATGTTTTTATTTATTTTAGAGAGAGAGGAAGGGAGAGGGAGAGAGAGAAACATTGATGTGAGAGAGAAACATCAATTGGTTGCATCCTGTAGTGCCCCAACCAGGAATCAAATCTGAAATCTGGGTATGTGCTCTGCCTGGAATCGATCAGGGCAATGGAACCTGCAGCCTTTCAGTGAATGGGATGCCACTCAGCCAACTGAGCCACACGGGCCAGGGCTGTAGAAAATTTTTTGAAAATGAATGGAGTGAGCCTAAAACATCAGGAAAAAAACCAAAACTGGCTATTTACTTATTTATATTTTTAAAATTGAATTTATTGTAGGTTACATTGGTTAATAAAGTTATATAGGTTCTGACAGTACTTATTGTCAATGATAAAAACTGAGCTTTCAAGAGAAAGTCAGAATTTTGAAAAACTTGTATCTGTCATAGTGAATTTAACAGTTTTCCAAATACTTATAAACTTTTATGATAGGATTGGTAGTGATAACTTCTCTAAGAAGGTATATTAAAGGTGTTAACATTTGGAAGATCTAGATTTTCTAAAGACCAATGATGTTACAAATCATGCATAGGTAAGGGATTTACTCAAAATGTAAGATAGACCAATGGATTTTAATATAACAGAATGACAAGTTCATCGATGTGGTTGAAGAAACTACAGCTTGTTGGGTTTGGGTACAGTATTTAAGAAGAACAGCTACAATTATCTAAAAAGACTGTTAAAATACCCATCTCTTTTTCGATTACATTTCTGTTTGAGACTGAATTTTCTTTATATACTTTAATTGTGACAACATATTGCATTGGATTGAATGCAGAAGCAGATCTGAGAATGCAGCTGTCTTCTATTAAACCAGACATCAAGAGATTTGCCAGAATGTAAAACAATGCCACTCTTCTTGCTATATTTGTTTTTGGATATGTACTTATTTCTATTAACATGTTATTTATGTTAATATGTAATCGATTTTAAATAGTATTTTTAATGAGTTAATAAATATTTAAATTTTTTCTCAGTTTCAATTTCTAGTCAGGTGAACATTGATAGAAAACTCAAAATAATACAATATCCAATATCTTCAATCATTTTACAGAATGAAACGGGGTCTCAAGACAAAAATGTTTGGGGACTGCTGCGGAGAAATGCACACTTGACAGGAAGGAGCAGAAGCCAAATACACACAGCAGAATGCTCAGGAGACCTTTCTAACTCATGGTAGACCGCAGTGAAATGAGTCAGACATTCAGTCTTTTCTTTCTCCAGTATTTTGGTGGTTAAAGTGACCCAGGCTGAATGTTATTGCGAATTAAAAGCTAGAGCCCAGATAACAGAAGGAAGAAAAAAAGACTATCTTTCTTTCAAATTTCTTTTGCTTTCGTCCAGCAAATTTTCTGCTGCGAGAAACAGCCAACGCTTCAACAGTGCCATTGACCTTCATGCATTTTAGCAACACAGCTAAAATAAGAGAGTAGAGTTTCCCCCCAAGGCACCAGTTCAGTCTTGTGCTATGTGTGTGACCCTGTTTATCTTTTGCTCTCTTTTGGTTGTCGCACTGCAGGTAGTGTCATTTACACATTCTTTGGAAAGTCTGTCATTTTAGCACAGGTCTGGGTGACTTTCCTCAGAAGCTACACTGTAAAACGACAATAACAACAACAAAAAAACAAAAAGCCAAAAACAAAAAGCCAGTGCCGTGGAAAATAAGCTAGATGGTGCATAGTATTGGACACATAGTGCCACTTGCTGGTTGTTAAAACAGATTAATTGATCTATGCAGTAGTCCCCCCTTATCCTCAGGGGATATGTTCAGAGACTCATGGTGGATGCCTGAAATTGTGGATCGTATCAAACCCTAGATACACTATGTTTTTCCTATACACACATACATTTTCACTTAAAAGGAGCACCCTTCTCTTTGGCATACTCTAATCGCCGGCATCACTACTCCTGAACGTTGGGGCCATTATTAAGTAAAATAAGAGTTACCTGAACCCCAGCACCTCGATGCCACTGCTGTTGGTGGCTACTGAGTGACCAACAGGTAGGCGGTATACACAGGTTGGTTTACTGGACAAAGCTGATTCACGTCCCAGGTGGGATGGCGTGGCATGTTGTCAGAGTTCATCATGCCACTTAGCAGGGCACACACATTGAAACTTACGAATTGTTTATTTCTGGAATTTTCCATTTAATATTTTTGGACCATGGTTGACTGTGAGTAACTGAAACCTTGAAAAGTGAGTAGGGGGGACTGCTCTGTAAGTGCCCTATAGCAGCGTCACCTTAGCTGACTCAAATGTCCACCGATACTTTCAACTTGCATGTTTTTGAGGAAAAGCACTTGTATGATTGCTTAAGATGTGAGCTGAACTAGCTCTGTTTTTTTTAGGTTTTTTTTATGGAACACCATATTTATTTAAAGAACAACTGATAGACAAACCATGGTTATTAAGTCTTTGGCAGAAATTTTCTTGAAAATGAATGGAGCAAAACTACACTGAATACATTCATATTGATAAAGGCTTTTAAACCACGTTAGTGCTGAGCACACAGTCCCACACCCAGAAATACTTTACACGTATGTCTGATTTGCCTAACCAATCATGAAGCAGTGATGTGTACATACTAATGTATCACAACAAAGTCTTGCATTACCTCTCAGTGGGAAATATTAGTTCTTGCAGAAAAAAAAAGTAGGACAGGAATATAGTCAATAATATTGTAATAACTGTATGGTGCCAGATGGGTATTTGAAATATTGGAGTGATCACTTCGTAAAAGATATGATTGTCTAACCACTATGCTGTACACCTGAAACTAACACAAAAATAATATTCAATGTAAACTGTAATAGAAAAATAAAATAAAAAGAAAGCTATTCTAAAAAAAAATAAATTTGTGATCTCCAAAAAAACCCACAAAACACTACAAAAAACATGTGATTTCATTGGCCTCTGTGCCAATCAAAATTTAAAAAAAATTTTTTAAATTGATTTTAGAGAGAGAAGGAGAGAGAGAGAGAAAGAAACATTGATGTGAGAAACACTGATCGGCTGCCTTCTGCATGCCTCCTACTGGGGATTAAGCTCACTATCTGGGCATGTGCCCTGACCGGGAATCGAATCAATGTCCTCTTGGTGCCTGGGCTGGTGCTCATCCAACTGAGCCTCAACGGCCAGGGCCCAATAAAATTTTTTATGTGCCTAGCGGACATGAAGTAGGCTGTGAAAGCAATTCGTAGGTAGACACTGATTTTCAATAGTCAATTCCAATTTCTTTCAATAAATGTTGACCAAACGCCTAGTAAGTGCCAGATATGGAGTTACATGTTTCAGAGGCTGGCTTCTGACTAGTTACCCGGGAGAGGCAGATTTATAAAATACAGACATACCTTGTTTTATTGCACTTTGCTCTATTGTGTTTCTCAGATGTGTATTTTTACAAATTGAAGCCAAGACCCTCGACAAACCGCTTTATTGCGGTGGTCTGGAACCAAACCGGGAATATCTCTGAGGAATGCCTGTAACTGTGATCCCAGGTAATGAGCACTGTACATAGTGCAACCACAGGACAGAAGGCGTGATTAATCCCTCCTTCCAGGTGTTTGCAGGCCTGAGCCACAGGGGCAGTAAACTGGACTTAGTTTGAGGGAGATAAAACTTTTGAAAAGTCCTATGAAGTAGATATACAGGTATCAATTTTGGAGCAACCTCAGATGTCTCTATTTCCATCTCAGGGTCAACGGATGCCATCTCTAGACCTGTTCTAGCTTGGGGTGAATTCTTAATGGCACCAAACCAGCTGAGCTAGATGAGGGGTGCCAAAATTTAGAAGCCACTTGGTGATTCTTCTGTCGTGGGGGAGGAAGCGTTTGCCTCACCAGGCTGCAGCAGTTCCCCCCACTGTTCCTTTGTGGGCTGGCTCCCAGTATAAGAGCTCCCTGTATAAAACCAGTCCAGGAATTTGAAGTGGGATTGTCCTGCGTAGGAACAGAATTGTTTCTCACTGCCTCAGCCTGCTGGCTTCTTGAAACCTGAAGGGTTACTCCTGGTCCTTCTACATTTCCCTAGTATGAAAGCTCTGACTGTATTGTCATGCACGCTCATCATGAACTATAATATGTCACATCTTTGCCTTCAGCCGGGGGTGTGGCTGACAGTCAGGCCAATAGAATTAAATGGCAACAGTAGCCGCCTCCGGTGTGATCAGTAGCTCTCCCACAAATGGATAATCATCACGAGGAGACTCATAAATTAAAAAAAGAGAAGCAAAAAGGTAGCTGTGACAGTTCATTTTATGTGTCAACTTTGTTAGACCACAGCATCCAGATACTGGGTCAAACACAAGTCTAAATTTCACCATGAAGGTATTTTTTAGACGAGATTAATGTTTAAGCCAGTAGACTTTGAGTAAAGAGGCTTACCCTCCTTAATGAGGGTGGGCCTAATCAAACCAGGTGAAGGCCTTGCGGTGCAAAAGACAGAGACCCGCAGAAGAGTTCTGCCTTTGGACTCAAGCTGCAACATCAGCTTTCCTCTGGGTCTTCAGCCTGCTGGGCCACTCTGCAGATTTTGGACTTGCCAGCTTCCACAATTGCATACACCGATTCCTGAAAATAAAATTATCTATCTGATTACACATCTTACTGGTCCTGCTTCTCTGGAGAACACTCACTAATAAAGTAACATACCAAAATTCTGAAAAATGAGGTAAGAAATGGTTATTCTGGGGAGGGGCTTAGAAGATTTGTTCGAAGAACTTGATTAGTCAGCCTGTTCCAAGCATCTCAGAGGGAAGAGGGGAGAGAGGGGCTGGAAGAGATTAACCAAAGAATTTATATGTATATATGCGGAACCCAGGGACACAGGCAATAGCGTAGTGAAGGGGGAGGGGAGGGGGAAGGGATTGAGGGGAGGGGGTCAATGGGGGAAAAAGGAGTACTTCTGTAATTCAACAATAAACAAAAATTAAATTAAAAAAAATAAAATTAAAAAAAAGAGAAAAAGAAAGTGATTAGTGTGCTCAATCCCAGGGGATGCAGATGTTTTATAAGCTTTTCTGCTCTTTAATTGCCTGGGCCCTTACTGAGTTTGTGTTCTTATAGCTACCCAGGGACTTCTTTAGTTCCCCACATCCCATTTTTTTTCTTTTTTTTTTTAGATCCATTTAATTTCATTTAAATTCAAATATATGTACCTCCCCAATATAAGTGTTTGTAAAATTTCATAAAAAGCTAGTACTGGGAAACTCATGAAGTAACTAACAGAAACTTTTTTGGGTGGAGGAAGGAGAATCAGATGAAGTAGTCTTTTGGATCTTTTGTTGCAATGTCTATACTATTTACTGTTAGAAAGCTTTTTACACTCATGATTTGCTATCCTCAGGTCTAGAATGTACTCATACCCCATGGGGATTTTGAGAATCACATTCTTAAAAGAAATATGCTTTCCTGATGGTTTCAGGGGCTCTCAGAGCAACCCGCAAATCCTAGAATCTCAAGCACTGGGTTTCCTGTTCCTGCTATTACCTGGGAGAAATGAAGACCAGAGGAGGACCTGAGACATTTCCCTGGGGTCAGACTCCACATGTCAGCATGAGGCTTGAAAAGGTTTCCTAGGGGCAGGACGTAAGTGAGGGGAGCTGGGGGTATGTTAGACCAGCCAAGCATAGCTTCTGCATTAAAGAGCTTCATTGAGAGATATGACTGTATTGCCCCAGAAAGTAGGAAATGTAAAAGATGCCCATTAATTGTAGTCAAGACATGGTTTTGGAGCTGGATTTCAGCCATGCCTCAATGACTTCCAGCGAGATTCCTAGTGAGGTTTTAGCCCATATGCTGTAATCAGGATTCAGAACAGATTCCTACAGTCCTAGGAACCATTGCTTCCAATTTCCTAACTTCGAACGTGAACGGCCTGTCCCAACACATAGAATGCAGCCAGGTGTCTCCGTTGTACATCTCAGCTCACAAAAACAGATGTGCATAATAAATACTTTTATTTCTCTGTAACCTTAATTACTGTTTTGGGTCCCCAACCACAACGGTGGGAGAAATGTAGTTGCAGCCAATTCAGGATTCCCATCTTTTACCCTTAGACTCCTTCCTGAGCTTAATAGCCCAAGGCACTGGGAGGGCCTCATCTGACTTCCGTCTGTCTATCCTCATGAGACTCCCCAGAAACATCCATGTTTCCGTCTGGTCCTTGGTGGTCATTCTGTGCAGCCTGCTGTGGAGGCTTTCGTATTGCTCACCACACAGTCATTTAGGCCTGGTGGCTTTCCCCGATGCTTCTGGTCCACTCTTGGCCTCATGGGAGTTATCGTCCTCCTACCAAGATCTGCTTTCTTCTGTATTGTTGTTTCCTTGTAGCTCTAGCTGGGAAATAGGCCTGTTGGGTTTTGGATCCCATAAACTATCTTGGGGATCCCAGGGAGCGAATAAAGAAATTGATCCACACATCACTTTTAACCCTCCCTTTTAACTCTCAGAGGGTGGGAGCGACTCGTTTGTATTCACAAAGCATACTTTCATGTCCTTTGTCTATACTACATGTCTTTTTATATCCTTTCTATTAACACGGAATTGGGCAAAGGCCTGTCTTAAGTAGGAAAGGAAATACTGTGTGTGTGTGTGGGGGGGAGAGTATTTTTTAAAAAATTAACCTGTCCCACAAGTAAGTTGAGAGTGAAACAGTGGTAACTGAGTTAGAGAGTAGGTTGTCCCTAAAGGGAAGTAATCCCAAGAAAAGAAGAAAAAAGTGAGGCAAGATTGAGAGATGGAATGTTAGTTTATTAGAAAACCAGCCACCACTCCTAGCTTTTTTACCCTAAGTCCCACCTGAGTTTGCTTGATGGGAATTTTCAAGAGTGAAATATGTTGCTATTTTGCTACTGTGCATCTGGATAGGAAATATGCCAGATTTCTAGCACATTAATAGACTTTGTAACTCAATACATTTTTATTAAATGAATGAACAATAAAAAGCTATAGACATAACTAGATGTATTAAAGCAACACAGGGCTAAATGAGAGGAGGAGCATCACAAATGTTTACTATTTGAAAGATGGAGATTAAAATTAATTTGACATTTTTTTTTTCACTCAATAGGCATTTATTAGTCTTGGGGACCAGTATGTATATATTAGAGAACTTATTTTATTAACAGGTCTCAGCCAGGCACTTGACTATTGAATGTTAACATGCATACACACACACAAGCCAGCCAACCAACCAACCACGCAACCAACTGCACAGAGCTGTGTTAAGGATACTGGACTTTAACTCCTTGATTGGAGGTATTACTACTGCAGCGAGCTGACCTGCAAGATGGAATGCTGAGATCAAAGGCTAAAAGTTATGATGTTTGCCTTTGAAAAGTAAATGCTATTCTGAATCTCATAGTTTGCAATGTTCAGCTGGAGCGACAGCATGGATTCATGGATTCTGCCTTGGCTTCTGCTCTTTGCCTCTTTCCTCTCGGTTCCTGGCTTGGTAAGAAAACAATATATGGAAAACAATTAGAAAAATCTGGAGCAGTTGATACCAATTGTTAAAGAAAAAATTGTTCACCCTTTTCTTTTTAAATGAATTTTTGCAGTGCTATTGAAATGAGCACTTCCTTTTGGTGAGCAGGTGCGGCCAGGGTACAGGGAGTGAGAGGAGCCCTGCCAGAGGGAGCCAGAGACATTGACATAAAGTTATGCTTTTCTTTCAGTTTCATTGTTGTGTAACAACTTTTCCTTTGATAAGATGGAAAATGTGAAATTTGAAAATCATTCCATTTTTATTGCTGAATGACATCATATTGCTTTTACAGTAACATGAGGTGTGAATGGTGATTGTCACAGGCACAGTAAATACTTAGGAAGTTTTGTAGCATGGGATTTCTCTGCTGCTTCTTCATGAATTGAGACCAGTCCTTCTAAGTGACAGGTAGTTTGTACCACAAACCAAGCCAAGGTTATAAATGAAGTTCCAAATGCTTGGGAGGAAACCTCTAGCTGTGATTTTAAAGTAACGGGAACTATAGCATTGAGAACAAGATAAACCATTTAATAACATTAAAACTGTAATCATGAAAAAAAATACTTGATAAGTTCTTTTAGTAGAAATGCTCTGGCATTCCTCTGAGCATGAGAAAACCATAGCACTTGTTACTATCAAAAGGGATGGTAACCATCCAACTAGCTCATTTCCACTGTTTGCCAAATGATTCTAGAATTCAGATACGTAAACTGTATTTACATAAAATTGTATCTTACATTTGTGTTTTCACGTGACACCATATAACCCTCACAATACCACGCAAAGCAGATGTTGACCATATCTTACAGATAGTCTGAATATCAAGAAGGTGAACTGACTTTCTGTTAGTTGGTGGAATCAGAAATATAACCCAGGTCTACTGTCTATCAGTCCCATAAACTTTTTTACTAGGCTACACTAAGAAATTTCTTGGGTTTACTTAATTTTTCCATTGATGTAGTCTGGGTTTCATGTGGTGACTTCGATCTTCGGAAGTTTTTAAATAATAATACTATCTACACCCATCTATGTTTTTCTAAACATTTGGTATTGTCTTTGAAGGCAGAGTCTTGAGTGAGATATGAAAGTAAACCATGATTAATGAGGTCTTCAATAAAATTTCTTTTTAAAGGATTGTTATAAATTAAGCTAATATTTAATGTTAGGAATAAATTTTTAGGCTTTTCAAACACTGCTCCATGAATCCTTTGGAAAATTTTTATGATAAAATTGCACACACTTTAGGGCTGGAGTCCTACATCCTGTCCTGCCTTCTCCTCAATCTGTGAATTTGGTTTCTTGTTGCTTTCACTTTCAAATTCATGTAACAGGAAGTTTTATTTTTTTATATGAATTAAGAAGACTCTTTGGTCAGAAAGTTAACTTAGACTCCAATTTAATTGTCTTAAATATATGTCAGAAAGTAATTCATAATATTAAGGGAAACTCCCCCACAAATGGCTGTATATACATTGGAACCAAGAAGACCATTTATATACAGGCATCATAATAATATTTCCTTTTATGTATTTGTTTCCCAGCCAACTCCAGAAAATTTTGGTGAGTGTATTTTCAGATTTTCTCTAAGTTATATTAAAAAGAAGTTATGTATATAATAGAACAGCAGAAGAGAAGAACTTAGGACACATTTAATGCTAAGTACATGCATAATTGCATTGAACTTTGATCAAACACTGGCTTCTCTTGATTTATTGAGGAACATTTTATTGTTCCTGTTCCAGGGTTCTCCATACCCAGCAGAAAAACAGATGGTGGAATAGGAAAGGCCAAACACAGTGATTGACTCAGGGACATCCATAAATGCTTGCTATTATTATTTTTGTTATTTTGTGTCAAATCAGATGAACAGCCTATTTAGTTGCACACTGAGAAATCTGGCCATATTATTCACCCCTTTGCAATTTAAAAGAGAGATTTAAATTTAAATTAGGAATTTTGTTTGAGACTTCAAAGGTATGCTATTGCAAAGGATATACGTATATGGGTAGATTGGACTGATTTGACCAAATTTAAACATTTGCTTTCTATTTAATCTATTCTTCTAGCTTAGTCTTCCAAATTAAGCTTAATATTATATGGAGTAATGAATTTCTTATTCCTGATGTCATTTGGCATTCAAAGGCCATGAATAGGACAAGAACATGTATGCAGAAGCTCTATAGCTTCAAGCCTGGCTCATGAGAGGTTCTCAATCAATCAGTCAATCAATCAACCAATGAACCAAACAATCAATCAATGTATATGTATTAATTCAGAACCAAAAAGAATCTTACTCACTTCTAATTCAATAATTGATAAAGATTTTCTTTCATAAACATAATGCTCAATGTGTTTTTCTTTGTTATTCTAAAGATGTAGATGGTGGAATCGACCAGGATATATTTGATATCAATGAAGGTTTGTAGATTTTTTTTACATCCTTTATTAAGTGGGGAGTTTGAAAAAACTTGCTAACATGAATTTTTATCTTTCCTCTTAGATTTGGGACTGGATCTTTTTGAGGGAGACATCAAACTTAATGAGGTGAGTTGAAACAATTCAAGGGAGAATCTTCTATTAATCACTGGAAGCTAAAATACAGACTATCTGAGAATGATTGGAAAGCATGGGTTTAGCTAAGCCCACTTATCTTTAAGCTCACAGAATCATGGTGACACATTTATTCAATGAATACATTGTACTGTAAGGAGCGCACATAATAGTGTCTTCATGATTTATTACTCAGATTTCTGTGTGATTAAAGCCACCACCACTTGCTATGGGGGCCTTGGTCTTATTGCTCTTTTTTCTTTTCACTATTGGAATAATAAGATGTTTTCATTTTTAGGTAGAATCTCACTGATTCATTCTAGTTGAGTAAAGTTCAGCTGAATTTATAGACATCTTCACTGGCAGCTAAAAATAGTGTTGCCAAGGAGAAGTCCTCCCAAACCTTGCATAGAATCATCCTTCTTAGTGAAGTCCTCACCACACCTTCACCCCGTGCCACTGAATAAGTGAAAAATCCAGGTGTCACCTTGGTTTCTTTTCTTTCTCTCGCTCCACCATCCAACCCATGAGCAAGTCCTGTCATTTCTATCTCCAACCTATACCTCAGAGAATCTACTTTTCTCCTAACTTGTCTTTTTATTTCAATATTACCCTTCTCAAAGGGAAAATCCTGCCTGTGTTACAGCAAAGTGATCTTTCAAATAGACAATGGCACCATTTCACTTCCTGGCTTGAAACTCTTCAGTAGCTTTCTATTGCATTTAGAACAATGTCAGAATTTACCCATAGCCTTTAAGACCTTGCATAATTTAACTCCTGCCTATTTCTCCTCTCATTTCTTCTCTTCTTCCCAGCCCTCCCTGCCCTCTTTTCTTATCTCATTTCTTTTTAAATTTATTGTGTTTTTATCGATTTTAGAGAGAGAGGAAGGGAGAGGGAGAGAGAGAGAGAAACATCCGATGTGAGAAATATCAATTGGCTGCTTCCTGCATGCTCCCTCCTGGGGATCGGGCCTGCAACCCGGGCATGTGCCACGACAGGGAATGGAATTGACCTTTTGTTGCACCGGCTGATGCCCAAACCAACCGAGCCACACCAGCCAGGACTTTTATTTCTTTTCTCTCCTACTGGTTAGGCTACTGGCCTCAAATCATACCAAGCACATTCCACGTCAGAACCAGAGCAACTACTCTTTCCTCTGCCTGAAATGATCTTTCCAAGGTTCCTTTCAATTCTGACTCTTTATTATCACTCTTGTTTCACCTTAAATGCCATCCTTTCAAAGAGTCCTGTCCTGGCCACTTTATCCAATGTACTCCCCTACTCCTTTACTGTTCCTTTTTTTTTTTTTTTTAATTTCAATTTCCTCCATACAATTAAATGTAGCCCATTTAAACTTAATTTGTTTTCTTACATGCTACTTGTCTCTTTCACTAGGATTAGCTAATGAAGGTAAAGACCTTGGTAGTTTTGTTATCAGCAAATCCTTATTCTCTAGAAAGTGTTTATTTTGTTGATTGGATGAATACATTGTCAAAATCAGTTCTTTACTATAAAAACTTCAAATCGTTTAAGAATTTTAAAAAACTTTGCTCTAGCTCATATGACTTTTTCTGACTCGGTGAGATCAAGATTATTGAGGTTTTGCTATCTCTTCCTTCCTGTATATTTTTAATCTCTTGTACAGGACACTGTTTATGAGTCTACCAATATTTGAAGTTCAGTTTTATAACAGTCATTCTTTACACGGTTTTGCATGATTCCTTATTCAACTCTATCAACAAAATTCGTGATAGGAATTTCCTCCTAGAAACTATGTTCTAATATGATAAAAGCAGAGGCACACACACAGGCACATGTACGCACACACAGACAGTTTGTTTAAGTTGGCTGAGAGTGCTTAAAACTTCATTTATTTCTAGATTAACTATTGGTTGTTTCATAAGTTTTTGCCTGATTCATTTAATTACCCCTTTCATATTTATTTTTGACAGGTACAAGACAGAAATTCCATCATTGGAGAAAACTATAGATGGCCTCATACCATTCCATATGTTCTAGAAGACAGCTTGGGTTAGTATACATCTTGGAGGATCCATAGCTAATGTATGTTCCTGAAAGACTATGATTACAGTATCCCCCAGGGTAGGCAATTATGGTTTTTAATGGTTTTTTATTTGTTGCTTTGTGTAGCTATGTACAGTTACTTAAAAAAAAATAAGCAAAGTGAACAATAAAAAGAAGCTAAGTGACATTGTCTGAAATATTTGTTGAGCTTTGACCAATAAAGGAATTAATTAACCAACATTTGTGGAGTGCCTACTCTTTGCTTGATAATGCTATTCTAGGAACATAAAGATTAGGGAGCTAGCCTTTATTTTAAAGCAGTGGTTTCCCATATGTTCAGATTTATATATGAGTAAAAAACAACACAAACAAATAAAAAATCTAGGCATTGGTATTGCTTTACAGCATTTCATTTTGCCAAGTCAGGAGCTTAAACAATAAGAACCCACTATCTTTTATCACCCTCTTTTCATAAAATAGTGTTTTAGTAGTAAAAAGTCAGAAGAATCTAATCCAAAACTAAGGACAGCTTTTCTATAGAAGAAATTTAATGGTAATGGGCCACTCTAAACATGGTCCTCATTTTATTTATGGACTAGTGAAAATATCACTGACCAGCATCAGCTTGGGAACTGCTGTTTGGAAAACATTTCCTTAAAGACCATACGTTTCAGTGAAGATTCAGATAAACCAAAAGCTAATCATAATAGAATGGAATAAACATAATGATTAATCATATGTTGAAGGAGCTATAGGAGCAACCTACATATAAAAGCGTGAACATTAGGGGACAGGTGGCACTATGCACCAGGTCTGCATGAAGGCTGTGCAAGTTGTACACCATACACAGGTGCTGGGGAGGGGGACAAGTGGGATGGAAATTGAGTTTGAATTCTGTTCATCAAGAGACATTCATTTCTTTGCATGAAGTGCCATTCATTCACCAAGAAAACACAGCATTTTCCCAGATGGGGTGCCTCTAGGGAAGGGTGCCCTAGGCAGATGTGCAAAGACACAGGGAAAAAAAAATCCTTAGTTGGAATTTAGATGGGAAGTCAGGAGATAGTGAAGTTGAACAGGTGGACAGGATCCAGATTAGGAAAGTCTTTCCCATATTAAAAAACTTAGTGTGTTCACTGATTTAATGTGGAGCCACCAAAAGTTTTAATGTGGAAGAGGGTTGTTATCACTTCGGTTGCAATATAGAAATGTATTATTGAAGGGGCAATGAGAAAGTAGGGAGATCACGTAGGAGACTATTGAAGATATTTAGGGAAGGACCAAAGAGTTTTTGAACCAAGACTGTCTTAGTAAGGATAGGCAAGAACAGATAAATCTAAGAGATTTAGGAGGCAATTGTTAGATTTGGTGATTGATGTCAAGAGGTCAAGAAGAAGGTAGGTCCAGGTAAAGGGATGCTAGTACCCAGGATTTATACAACTTGGTGAACTGTAGTACCTTTAATAAGAATAAGGAATATATCTTGAAGTGGCTGGGATAGAGATGTGTGGTGGATTAGTATTTGGAATGCATCAGGCTCACTGTGGTAGAGGTATCATATAAAGTGTTGGTGAATAACCTGGTCATTCAAGATAGAGAAATATTTGGGAGTTATTAGGATGTAGGAACAGGTAGAAGCCATGGGTATGAATGAGCGTCTTTCACAATGCCTTGCATGTAACAGGTACTCCATAGATAATGGATCTGATGGAATGACCCAAGAAGATTGTTTTGAGTGAGATGGCCAAAGATGAAATTCAGCTTGGGAGAGCAACTTGCTGGAATTGGTATAGAAAGAAATATGGGGTGAAATAAGGGATCTGAGGAAAAATCAAATACTTGCATATGATAAGCAGGTTCTCGAATAATGTGGTTTTATTCAAGGTCATTTCTTTATAATGTTGATGAGATGCCACAGGGACTTAACTCTTGTTTATATTAATTAGCTTAATATTTTTGTTTCTTTTCTTCCTTCAGAAATGAATGCCAAGGGAATTATCCTCAACGCATTTGAACGCTATCGCCTAAAGACATGCATTGACTTCAAGCCTTGGACTGGAGAAACTAACTATATATCAGTGTTCAAGGGCAGTGGGTAAGTTGAAGAGTTTGTTTTCTAAAGGTGCTAGTGAGAAATGTTGTGGCCAGGGAATTATTGCTCTAAACCCTGACCTTGAAGGAGAGTGGGGGCTTCCTTCCCTGTTTGTTGGAGAGTAAAAGACTAGGTCTAGTTTCTTTAGCCATAAAATAATATTTTCATACATGCAAGCTGACTTCCAATTTTTTTAGATAGTGGGATTTCATGGCATCCATCTCACAACTTTGTGAACTTCAGCTACTCCTTATGTCCCCCTTCAAGTAAAATACGAGTGTGTATGCATGTGTGTATTTAAATTTATTTTAACCTAATGACTCTTACTACCTGAGTTAAGAAGGTGACAGCGTTATTTGCTTGGAGCTCAGCAATTCTGAGTGGTTGCTATACCTATAAAACCGTTATGAATGGTCATCAGCATAGCAAGGACTATCTGGAAGACCTGGAAGTTTCCAGGAAAAATCAGGACGAGGTTGACTTGGGGATGACTTGCTCCTATGTCAGGGCAAGTTCTACAAAGATCATCTGGTCTGGAAAATTTTTCATACCTCACCTGGGTTATGAGAGAAGTGAAATATGTTCAGATCCTTCCATTGTGAGGGATTCAGGTGAGTAACTAAGTGGATTAGGAATTAGGGATCTTGCCCTGAGACCTCAACCTGCATCATTATAACACCCTTTCCCTTTTCTCCTGTAAACGCTCCTGTAAGCTGCTGGTCTTCAGTGGGAAATAGGCGTGCTGGGAAGCAAGACCTCTCCATTGGGAACAACTGTGACAGAATAGCAACGATTCAACATGAGTTCCTCCATGCATTGGGATTCTGGCACGAGCAGTCGCGTTCTGATCGGGATGACTATGTCAAGATCATTTGGGACAGAATCCAGTCAGGTATATCTCTCTTGTTTTCTTATCTTTTTTAGTTAGTTAAAGACTGAATTTCTAAGCATTGTGTCCTCTCCTGCCATCTGTGCCAACTGTACGTAATAGGAAAACGCTGATGTTTTGATGTCTTACTTCATTTAACTCTAGCTCAGTATGAGTTGAAGTGGGTGAAGGACTGCTCTGTACTGAGGCCCCTGATATCAGAATCTTAACATCACAGCTCTTGTTCCTTCTTGCCCCCTCTCCCCCAGTGTCTTAATCTCAACCGGAGTAAGGCATGGACAGCAGACTGAAAGATTTCTGGAGCGAGAGACGTGTTTAGCTTTGCTCCAAAGCCTCAATCTCTAGGATTCCCAAAGCCTTATTTTCGGTAGAAATGTCTGCCTAGATTTGACAACACATTGATGTGCTTTGCAGATCAGATCTCCCTCACTGTGCCCACAAAATCTTTTGATTTTAAGTTGCATTCAGTTGCCCATTGGTATGATGTTAAGCAGCTTGGTGCCTTCTCTAAATGTATTCATTTAAAGAACAGCTACAGGTATTCCAGTAACCATAAAACCCCCGACTATTTCAATCCTTTCTAATGACTCTACATTATAATTCCCAGATCCCGTTCCACCATACTTCCCAAAGTCCTCTCGCTTTCATCTGCACTTGCTATGGATGCCCCTGCCCTCTCCTCACTGCCTGCTAATGACCCTGGCTGTTTAAACACATTTTAGGGCCCTCCTTTCCATGCGCAGTTCTTAGAACCTTGGGCTCAATGCTAATGTCTAACTTTGGGCTGTAATTAAAACTTAGATATGTTTAGCATTACTACTGGAATCACAATTCTAAGCTTGAATATTTTATTCTAAGACAGGAATGTATGAACCTCTCTCAAAATACGGTAGATCAGTTGCAGCAAAGGCAGCACTATGTTGATGACAGTCTCTATTTCTATATTAACGGCATAGAAATGAATTTTATAAACATCAAGTAATTAATAAATTTTTAAATTTATCACTTAGGCAAAGAGCACAATTTTAACACCTATGATGACCAAGTCTCAGACTCTCTGAATGTGCCCTATGATTACACTTCAGTCATGCACTACAGTAAAACTGCATTCAGAAATGGAACAGAACCCACAATTGTAACAAGAATCCCAGACTTCATGGACGTGATCGGCCAACGGATGGATTTCAGTGACTATGACCTCTTAAAGCTGAATCGGCTGTATAACTGCTGTATGTGACAGGTTCTTTGAAACGACTTCTGCTCCTCTGCTACAAAGGGGGGAAAAGTGTGTTCTGTGCCACTTTGCTGAGTATTGCTGAGTTTTCTGAAATTATAAAAGCTTGATATATTTTTTTAAAAAGCACCCAAATATCAATCTACAATTTGAAGCAGTATTTTTCTCTTCACACTGCCTGGCTTTCAGATGTAAAAATAAATCGGGTCTTGAAGGAACATGCCCCACGCAGGCTTCTGAAACTGTCACTGAGTCAAAGGTGATGCTCGAAACTCTTCCCAGCCCAAACAAGGTGTACAGTCCTAATACAAATGGGATCCGATAATCTGGGTGGTGGCTTAATCATCTGAATACCTAGAGGAGTGTAGACTCAGGTTTCTATAATTAGATAATTTAATAAAAGACTTAGGCAGGCAGCTTATTCAGATCTACAGAGTTGTAGAATGTCTTGGTTCTGCAGATATCAAGAGGTTTTCAAGCCAGCACCACCCAGGATCAGCGAGGTGTCTCCCTTTAATGCCATCCCAGCCTTCCTAGTACTTTTGTGATAAACTCAGTTTTTATTGCTTAGATTATCATGTTTGTATGAGTGTCAATAATTGTTTTTTTACTTTTGTAGCTTCTTCCTTGAGCTTTATGGACTCCTGCAATTTTGAACTGGAAAATGTGTGTGGTATGATTCAAAGTTCAGGCGATAACGCTGACTGGCAGTGGCTTTCACAGGTCCCCGGAGGGCCAGAGAGCGATCACTCCAACGTGGGCCGGTGCACAGGTAGCCGGAGTGAGATTTTACTTACATTCGGTGGCGCTAGCGTTTTCCTTTGCTATGAAAGACTGGGGTTTTATCTCTAACTTCCATCAGAATTATTCATGATAACCCATCAGGTTGCTGCCAAGGAATCGGTTCTGTGCCCTACAAGGATATGGTTGATTTCCTCGCTTTTATTCTCTGAGTTTGCTTGCTTTCTGAGTCCGAGCTTGGCTCTGTGAAGCCTCTCCCTCCTTGTCTATGGCCCCGCAGCAGGAGAAGACTCTCTCTCCTGAGGGTCTCTTCTCTCCAGGGTAGTGGGGTTGTTTCCTCGAAGTCTGAAGAACACAAGAGACTTTCTAGTGAGCAGCACCAGGCTGTGGTTAATCAGCTTCAGAATTTCCGCTGGTCATGATTACATGCTCCTATTACAAAAATACTTAAAACTAAGGTAGAAAGTATGATTTGTTAATTTTATTCAGATAAGTATCTTTTTCCATTATAATTTTATTTTGAATTAAATAGGCTTTTTTTTTTTTTTTTTTTGGCTACAAGTCCCAAATTTTCATTTATTTGCTTATTTCTGGCAACAAATATGTTAAACCAGACTTCAGAACCCAGAGCCATTGCTTGTAAGCTCTGATGTCCAGGCAGGGAGAGAGGTCTCTAAGCGAACAGGCACTTTTCCTTTTCAGGAGTGGGGTGAGGGGGTAGATAGATGTTTTTTAAGGGTACAAACTTGCAATGAGTAGTAAATAAGCCCTAGAGATCTAATGTGCAACACAATCAATATGGACAATATTGTATTATAATCATAAAACTTTAAAAATATATATATATCTTTATTGATTTCAGAGAGAGGAAGGAAGAGGGAGAGATAGAAACATCAATGATGAGAGTCATTGATTGGCTGCCTCCTGCACACCCCCTACTGGGGATCGAGCCCGAAAAACAGGCATGTGCCCTGACCGGGAATCGAACTGCGATCTCCTGGATCCTAGGCTGACGCTCAACCACTGAGCCACACCCGGCAGGGCTATAACTTGCTAAAAGCCTAGAACTTAATTATTCCAACCACTCAAAAGAAATTATATTATGAAATGCGATAGAGGTGCTAGTTATCTCTACAATGTCAATTGTATTATAATATATAAATGTATCAAATTAACATGGTGTGCACCTTAAATTTACACAATGGTATATGTCAAATATATTTCAATTAAAATTTTTTTCTTTTTATATGCAGATTTGGATGGTGGATAGTGGTCCTACATAGGCCAAAGGAGGGGGGTGGAGAAAATGAGGGAGGGAAGGCAGAGAGAGAGAGGGAGACCCTAGATTTGTTAGGTGACAATTTTTTTCCATTTTTGAAAACTAACATCTATAGTAAGAGAAAGGTGACCTGATGTTGTCTCTTTCATAAACTTCCTGCTCCTAGAACCCTGTTTAAATGCCCAGCACAGTATCCTGCATACCGTGGGAAGTAAGTGGAGCTATAGTGACTACAAGACACGCATTCCTATATCCAGTATCTGTTTCCTCTCAATTTTGCTCTTGTCCTTGTAACAGGTTCTGGCTTCTTCATGCATTTCAACAGCAGCGCTGTGAATGTGGGGGCCACAGCAATGCTGGAAAGTAGAACGATGTACCCTAAAAGAGGATTTCAGTGCTTGCAATTTTATTTATACAACAGTGGGAATGAAAATGACCAGCTGAACATTTATGTCAGGGAGTATTCTGCAGGAAATGAGAATGGTACTTTAACCCTGGTGGAAGAAATAAAAGGTACAGTATCGACATTCTTACTGTTTGGGTTCAGAGTGAGGCATCTTAACTCTACTCGATGCAACAACCTACGACATGGGAGAGGCAATGGGTTCATTACTTTTCAACTTAGAACTTGACCCTCCTTGTTTTATGCTGTAGTAAGGGAGCTAAAATGAGGTCCTCTGTGTGCTCTAATATGTGACACTCACTTAAGGCACTGTAGATCAGTCTCTGGTACTGAGGAGGTCAGCTCTTGGCAAGTAACAGAAATACAATGGTAGAAACTAGCTTAGGCAAAATTGGGGGAGTTACTGGCTCAGTGTAACTAAGTTGTGGAATGGACAAGCGAGGAGCTGGCCTCAGGCAGGCTGGACCTGTCCCTGAACAGGGCCTGGGGCCTCTCCTGCTACCTCGGATGGGCTTTGTCCATGAAACTGGTGCTTTGGCTGTTTTCACTTCCCAGCTTACATCTATGTCTTACCAAAAGTGCCATCAGACTGGAAAGGGGACTCTTCCTCTAACTTGTAGCTTAAAAATAAGTCCCGGTGAAGGATTCTGATTTTTATGACTTGAGTTAGTGGAACTTCTGGAGCAGTTTCTCTGTGGAGAGAGGACAACACTGTGATTGGGCAATCAAGGTCAGAGAGGTGGTGATGTCCATCTCCTATCGAAGCAGAGGCTTGGGAAGGTTCCCTGAGGAGGAGGGGCTGTGGGCTGGCAACTACATTCACTGTCTGCTCCAGGTTTTGAGCTCCTGGTCTGAATGAATTGAGTAAAACCTATTATAAAATCAATCTACATAACGCTATATGTCATGCCATTCCCCTCCCCCCACTGTTTAACTAAGAGAAAAAAATCTGAAAAACAATGATAGTTTCCCTGTGAACACTTACAGTGAGGTTCTTAATCTCATTTTACACATACACATACCACATACTATACATATACCTTATATGTAAGTATATGTAATACAGTATACAATACATATGTAAGATATGTTATATAGATGTAGATATTCCTTTCCATTAGCAAGCTGGTGTTATCACCGATACACAATAGCACAAAAAGTACTTAAGAAACTCACTTAAAAGTCCAGAATTTAAACCGATAGTACTTGTAATAATGAAGTGGGAGCTCCCAGGAAAGGTTTTTGTTCAATCTAGAGTTCATGGACAATAGCATTTTCTGCAATTTGGAAATTTCTAAGTTATTTTCAAGCAATTGTGTTTCTCATTAAGTGCCAATATATTTCAATTTTAAGTCATTGTATTAATTATGAGTTTCACATAAATTGAGCTGTTATCTACCTGGGGGCTTCTGAGAAAGTTTAAATGTACTGCTTCTTCATTGGGTATGTGATATAGGCAAATGAGACAGGAGGGCGCAGTCATGCTGCTAGCGGGGGGTGGGGGGAACAGTGGAGGGGGAAGTGCAGTTTGAGGAGAAAGGAGATGGTACTAAATATGAGATAAATATTGATAATGTTGAGTCACTGGTAATGATCTAAGGAGTATATTGTAGGATGTGGGCTTTGTAGGGTTTGGTTCATTGGAAATTTTGCATGTAAAAGAAGTGTTCCAATCAGAGTATAAATATATTAAGTGAGGCTTTTGCTGAGTATCGCAGGAATCATGAGCACAAGTGTAGAATATTGGGTTTGCTTGATAGTTTAACACAAAACCAACACAGAATGAAAGGTAACTCTTAAGTAGGGCATGGAGGGAGTGCTTGTGAATTAGATGCTGTTGTTTGCTCACCTGTCCCTGGGAATGGGTAACCTATCTGAGAAACAACTAGATAAACATCCATATATTCCAGAGGGGAGCTCAACCCCACAGAAGTGCCTTAAGTAAGTGGACTTGGGCTGGAGGAGTGAGAAAGCCGTACTGTAGGCATCAGTAGCTGCAGGATGAACGTTTGCTCATGCAGGTTAGAACTCTAATGTTGATTCGCACAGGGCTCATTGTCCTTTGTCTTCTTTGAAATAATACTGTGTGTTTTGCAGATATACCCATTGGGAGCTGGCAACTTTACCATGTAACACTGAAAGTAACCAACAAATTCAGAGTGGTGTTTGGAGGGGTTAGAGGTGCTGGTACATCGCTGGGTGGCCTGTCTATTGATGACATCAATCTTTCGGAAACACGGTGCCCTCATCATATCTGGCGTATAAGGAATTTCACACAGTTCATTGGCAACCCAAGTGGAACTCTGTATAGCCCTCCATTTTATTCTTCCAAAGGTTATGCCTTTCAGATTAACTTGGATCTAAACCATTTGACTAATGCAGGAATATATTTCCACTTGATCTCTGGAGCCAATGACGATCAATTACAGTGGCCGTGTCCTTGGCAACAAGCCACGATGACACTCTTGGATCAAAATCCTGACATTCGACAGCGTATGTCCAACCAGCGGAGTGTAACTACAGACCCATTTATGACCACCGGTTCGTGACTCATTTTCTTTATTGCTAATACACGGTCATTGCTCGTGGAGGGATGGATGATTTGGGAATGAGAGGCCGCACCGCCAGGGACCTGGGGAATTTTGAGCCCAGATCTTAGGAACAGAAGGTATTTAGGGGACGAGTTTCAGCAGTTGTGAACAGTCTCCCAGGCAGGAGATTGTCAGGAATGTCAGCAGGGATGCCGACAGATAGAGATGATATTGACTATCTTCCTCGGAATTGATGACCATATCTGAATTCCCACCATTGTGCCGGGAATATTGGTTTTGGAGTCTGACATGCCTGGATTAAAATCCAAGGTTTGCTTCTCATTAACTAAGCAAATAGATCTTGAGCCAGTAATCTCTTGGAGCTCTAGTGTCTCAGCAATAAAACTGGGGCAGTAACAATAACCACATAGATTTGTTATGAATGTCACTAGAGATCAAGCTTGGGAGTTTGTGGAAAGGCATGGTATGGAGAGGCCCCTGGCTGTTGAGCTCTCCTAACCCATGCTACCCTGATATTGCCGCTGGGTTGTCAAAACCAAGTCAGCTCTTGTAATGGGGCGTGGTTTTTGATCAGAAGGAAGATGAGCACACACTCTGGAGTGCTGGGAAGGGTTGGGAGTGGATTATAACATTTTATTAAAGAGTTCTGGAGGATTTGTCAATGCTGACATTCCCTATCTTCCAGTCTCAAAAAGGAGCAGAACACAGAAAGGAATGATCACATTTCTTTTTTGTTTATTCTCACCAAAAGTATGTTTTTATTGATTTTTGAGAGAGGGGGAGGGAGGGAGAAAGAGAGAGAAACATAGATATGAGAGAGAGACAGTGATTAGTTGCCTCCCATACGTACCCTGACCGGGGATTGAACCACAGGCTAAGAACGTGCCCTGACTGGGAATTGAACCTGCAGCCTTTTGGTGCATGGGGTGATACTCCAACCAACCGAGTCCCCCAGTCAGGGTGCAATGATTACATTTTTAATTTTAATAATCCTTTGCCATCTGGGAATCCAATAAAAGGACAAATGGAATTATGGCAAGGTGAATATTATTGCCAAACCTGAATTCTATATATGAAAATAATGGACTTAAGTGACATAGGAAAAAAACCTAACATGATAGGAAAAAAACAATATTCATGAAAGATTGTAGGGACTTGATATTCAGAATTTCTTTACTTAAAAGATAAATTCCTCCCCGAATGACGTTGAAAATGGCTCAGGGTTGGATGGGTCATCACCTTTTTCCAGAAACAGTGTTTCCCTCTGCCTTCTACTCCTGAAGGACTTTGCTCTGTTAGGGGCATAATTCAGTTAACAAGATAAATTGTTCTATGCTAACATTAAAAACTATCTCAACAATAAATTGATTTAACTCAGTTAAAAGGCCTGTCTATAACTCAGAAGGTCACTAAGGAATTATTGTAATAGGCAATGGGGTTTCTCTACTGCTCAGTCAGTATAGATATGATACCTACCCTACCTAGGAAACTTTCTGTACCTCTCCACTCATACCCCAGAATGTGGCCCTCCCTGCCAGGCAATCTCATTTCCTTCAGGGCAGTATAAATGAATAAGCTCCGGTGACTTGCCAGGGAATACATCACAGGTCAATAGCATCATTTAATTATTTCGAGCTTCATCCTAATTGTGTTTCACATAGCCTGTTCTTCCCTTCCACCAAAAGCTACGAGGATGCTGAACACAATCCATTAATATAAATTGCCTTTTCAGATAATGGAAGCTATTTTTGGGACCGGCCTTCCAAAGTGGGAGAAGTGGCCTTTTTCCCTAATGGAACTCAGTTTAGAAGAAGCCGGGGCTATGGAACCAGTGCCTTTATAACCCTTGAGAGGCTGAAAAGCAGAGATTTTATAAAAGGAAATGATGTTTATATCCTACTAACCGTGGAAGGTATGTCAATAAAAAGGGTCTTACCTAGGTTATATTTGTTCTTGTTGTTGCAGCCATTGATTATTTACTGTGCTCTTCCGGGTGCCATTTTTAGGTGTATTAAATAGAGATGGAGGAGGAAATGGGCCTGAGTGGAATCTTTTTTTGGTATGAATCTTAAAAATATGAAAATAATTTAAATGGAAACAGTGAGGGTTCCAGGATAAAGAACTTAATTACCACTACATGGAGGAATAGTAAAAAACTTCAGGCCAGAAAACTTTAGAAATAAGTTAAAGGATAGCCATTAGACCCTAGAATTATAGTCTAGGATTCCAGAAATAAAAATATCACACAAGCACATGAAGTTAAACTTAAAATGGATTATCTTTACTGTCTTTTTCAAATATATAGATACACACACACATTTTTGCAATGATAACAATCTATCATCTTTTAAAATTTCTTAGCCTATGGTAGCCAAAAAAATACATTTTCCAAGAATACTGGTGTTTTCCATGTTTTATGTGGTAGGATTTTAACTCATTTACTATTAAAGACCCAACTGCATCTCAGTAAATTAGAATCTTGTTTGCAATGAAAAGTGGTGCAATTAAAACCCATGAAATTTTTATTTCGGTGTCAATTAGAGTAAATCTAAATGATGCTTCTTGGTAAAATTTATTCAGGAAAACTTTTGTTGACGGAGAAGAGGCTACATAAAATGTTTCCTCTCTGGACAAAAGTCACATATTCATCAATTCTGTTTGACCCTGTTTCGATAAGAAGGAACAGAAAACACCACAAAGAACAAAACCCTGGTTGTCAGAGGACCAGGTATCTTTCACCAAATACCCATCAACTGCTCCACAAAGCAAGAGACTTGTGACTTTGGGCAGGCCCCTCATCTGCCCTGTGATCAGCTCTTTGATTTCTTTGTCTGTCCCTTGAGGGTTGGTAATGTAAAAAAAAAAAAAAAAAGCAAATGGAACCATTTAAAAATGGAGTTGGAGCTGCCATGCCTGAGAAACCTCCTTGCACATCTTATGCCTCAAACCTTTGGAATGCTAAAGCAGGGCAAAATAACCTTTGGATTGGGCCTAATGCAACCTTGGGTCCAAAGAACTATTTGCAAAGATAACAAGAAAGCAGATAATATGATTACTGAACTGGAAATTAAAAACATTCTTTAGAATAAACATCACTATGTTATCTGCACAAGAGAAATGCCTTTCTTCTATTGATATAATTTCCCTCCTACCCTTTCTCATAAATACCCCTTGTTTTTGTCTCCTAGTCAGAACATTAGTTGGGCTTCTGCCTGAATCAATGCTTCCCCAGTAGCTATTCCTTTTAATCTCAAATAAATGCTTGTTGCCTCTCACTTTGAAAGGCCTTTTATTTTTAGGTTAAAAAGTAACAAAGTCTTGGGCCCCTTAGAGTTCAGGCAAGCCCAGGCCCATGCAAACATGGGGTTCAGTTGTAGCCCCACAGTCTGGCCCAGCCTTCCTTTGCATCTAGATTTCAACCTGCCTATTTATGATATCGCTGTCTATGAATATTGTTGGACTATGCTTCAAGATTACCTGAATTTCTTGCAAACCTGAAAACTGAGTATCTAATTTGAATTTAAAAGTGAAATGCTTGTTAAAGCAAAACCTGATTTCCATCCATGCTCTCCGCCTGTTGCCCTTAGACATATCCCACCTTAATTCTACGTCAACTCAGCCAGTCCCAACCCCTGGCATCACTGACCTTTGCTCAAGCTTCACGTGTGAGAATGATGGCATCTGCACTGTCCGAGATGGCAAAGCTGAGTGCAGGTAAGGGCTCACTGCACGAGCTCTCCCACTCTTTTGTTTGGTATTTTATCATTCCCACAATGTAGGCTTAAATACTGATATTTCATAGGAGTTGAAATCCATTAATTTACATCTCAGAACCATTCACAGCATATTTATTTTCTGCTCTTCATTTGGGACTTTGGGCAGCCACAAGAACAATACAATTATTTATGAGAAAGAGCACATTATATTCTAATTGCCTGAAAAAGTCCTCATGAGTGACATATCTGAAGTCCTCATAATAGTCTGATGTGGGTAAGTGTAGCTGCCCCCATTTTGTAGATGGAGATACCTAAATTTTGAGAAGAGCTGGGCCAAGGTGTATGGCTGGGAGGTGGAGGGACCGGGACACGAGAAGTAGCATTTCCCCGTTACCGACGCTCCCTTCCTTGCCCCTCGGAGCTGCAGCTCTGAGTGCCAGGTTGGACGTCACTCCCTCAGCCCTTTCCATCCTTTCCAGGCCCCGCCTGGCCCCCGTGCCAGCCTAGCCACCGCCCTCCAGTCCAGAGCGGGTGAAATGTCCCAGGTGTCAGTACCCCGAAGGCCGACCCACCCTTTAGCGGCCAAGGAGTTCAGATACCTCGTAACAGAGCCTGTTCTGCACGTGCAGGTGCCCGTCGGGGGAGGACTGGTGGTACGTGGGAGAGAGGTGTGAAAAGAGAGGCTCCACCCGCGACACCATCGTCACCGCCGTTTCCTCCGCTGCGGCTGTGTTGGCCGCGATGCTGATCGTCACCCTGGTCAGTGTCTATTGCACTCGGAAGAAGTACCGCGAAAGGGCAAGTTCAAAGGCAGCAGGCACCGTCGTGGAAAATGTAAGCTGAGCCTGACATCTGGTTATTCAAAACCTATTGAAGAAATCGTATGGGGGAGAATTAAGGCTTTTTAAATATACTTAAGAAATTATTCTCTTCCTTCCCTCTGCTGGGGACAACAGCTTTGAGAGGATGATTTTTTTTTTTTATGACCTTCACCATAAATCAATGATTCTTAAATTGGGACCCGAGGAGGCTTTTGGGGGAGAGTTTATCATCTTCCTAGAATGGTAGCCCTCCTGAAAGGCGAAACCGCCTTTGCCTAGGCTTCCAACCATCCTGGTAAAGGGGAGAGGTGACTTGTATGTTTTTATTTTAAAGTCTTTGAGTGATGGTTGAGCTCAGGCTTGTAGAAAGGGGGTGCAGGCATATTTGGGGCTTTCCTATGAAAGAAGGTTCCAACTAATTCTGGCTTCATGTGCAGTAATTAACTGTAAGGCAAGGTTTCCAAGCAGAGGTTTAAAGACTCTCCTCAGAAGGCCTCTAAATGGCAATAGAGTCTTGAAACGCCCCCGCCTCGGCTGGGCCCCTGGGAAGCAGGCTCCGATGGATAGCGGCACGCGGGAGGGTTATTGGGCAGCGCTCTTGGGGACACCTGTGCCAGGGCGAGGGGACCTGGACTGAGTAAGGGTAAGGTTGGACTGCGATGCAGCAACAGTTGAGGCCTCAGCCCGCCCTCAAGCTCCGGAGCTGGGGTGGCCCCTTAGAGGTGTCCCGAGTGGAGGCAAGGGGGATACTCACCACCTCAGCAGCCATTGGACTGGGGCTGCCCACCAAGAAGAGTGAAAACCTGGGCAAGTGTATTTCAAGGGGAGGGCATGAGAGCCTTCATGCCAAAGGGCAGGACTAAGCAATGGGCCCCAGCATCCACTATGCACCCCAATAATAGAGAGCACAGTTTCATATGCGGATTCATATTCTCACTCACACAACAGCACAAAGAAAAGGGCATAAAAATCTGAACATCACTTAAAAGTAAAGCTTTAAATATTTTCCAGTTCTATGTCATTCAAAATAGAGTCTCTGAAGATTACTAGTAAAGCTCAAGAGAAACATGCCCCCATTAGAATACCTCTACAATAAAAAGGTTGCAATTAGCTAAATTGAGAATATATTTTCTTAAGAAAAATGATTATTCAAGACTTACTATATTTTAAGGTTATGATATTTTTCAGTGAACCACCCCATATCAAGATACTAAATTTGATTGCAAAGTTAGTCAAAAGATGAACAGTGATAATGAACAGAACAGTTTTATTCTCATACACTGTTGTTACATTTCCTCAACATCAGGAAGATGTTTAAAGTTAACCGTAAGGCAATGGATCAATTACTTCACAAGCTATTTAGAAAAGTACTTAAAATGTATACAGGTTGCTTCGTTTTTTTAAACAGCTATTTCCAGCTTATTTTATGACTCAAAATAAAAGGAACAGATCTGCGAGTGCAGGACCCAGTATGCTTGGTCCCTGGAGGGGTGTTGAACTTGGGGGTTGGAGTGTTAGGGAGGACAGGATCAGTTAGCCCCGTGAAAGGGATTGCGAGGATAGTCCTCGGAAAACTGGCAAATATAAGCACTATTATAAGAGCCTTCTTAAGTAAAAGTTGGAAGGAATTAAAGAAAATGATAAAACAAAGAGAGAGAAAGAAAGAAATTAAAGCAATAAATGGGGGGAGCTATCAGGGTATCAGGGACATGGTGGGGCCATTAAGTGGAAACACACACACACACACACACACACCACACCACACCACACCACACACATACACACACCCCAATAATATTATAACAGAACTGTTTTGTTTCTGGGTCATTTAACCACATTCCCAAGAGCAAGGAATCAACTTACATGCTCGTTAGTACAGACATTTCTACAGTTAATTCACAGAAAACAGAACCTCTAGACCTGGTTTAGATCTTTAAATCAGAGTTACCTTCCTTCTGAGGCTGCAATGTGTACTCACCCTAATGATTAGCGTCTGAACAACAGGAGCCATCAGGCCAGTGCATCTTCCTGGCCGGGAGGGGTTGCCTGCCTGCTGGGCGGGATGCCAGGAGACTGCCGAAGGAATTTCGTTTAAAAATTAGACCATTTTATTGTGATTAATTTAAATAGCAGTTTCTAAATTTAGAAATTAAACCCTCAATTGTTCTTTCCCCTTTTAGGAGCATGCATTTTAACGATGAACTCACAGTACAGCTGGCAAATGCAGTTAAAGGGGATTCTTTGTCATGGATTTCACCTAAAATATATTGCAGCTGCCTCATTTTGTGAATGGATCAGCTATGGAAACAGCTCGATATACTATAGTAAATCATTATTTTGGTAAATGGCAAATTAGTGAAATGTCGTTTGTGGTTTTTTTTTTAAAGGAGGGGAAACAAAGAAAATAAAAATAAAAAATAAAGGTGGGGAAGCAATTCAGGCTCCCCAGAAGACATATTCTCTACAAAAAAAGCACAACCGCTAGAGGTAACTTTCCAGATTGCTGGCCCTTCACTTGGGGGCCAAAGGTAGTGGCCTCACAAGTGATTCCTTGAAACCCACTGGAAACACCGCAAGGCCGTGATCCTCCATGTGCAGCCTCAGCTTTTCTATGCTGTCCTGTCCCCGCGTCGGGGGGGGGGGGGGGGGGGGGGGGCGGGGGCAGTAGGGCAGCTCCTCCCTTTCTCCCTGGGGGCATGCGCCCTTCTCTCCAAAATTGGCCACTTTCTTATTTTCTTATGTCTATCCTTTGGTACATGAGCTTGGTTTAGAGTTTGCTTGAACTTACAACTATAATCAACAAGAAAACTTTAAACTCCTAGGACAGTGGTTTTCAAAATTTTGGGTCTCCAGAGCCTTTACTCTCTCAAAAATTTACTCAGGGCCCCAGATATGCTTATGAGCATGATATTTATCAATACTTTAGTAAGAATTTAAACCAGGAAAAATTAAAACTGTGTCTTTATTACTCATTAAAGAAATGATAAGCTCATTTATGGTAGCATACATCCTATTTTTAATGAAAAATAATTATATTTTCCAAAATGAAGAATATTAAGCAAAAAGAGAGAGACATTTTTCTTTCAAATTTTGAATGTCTGGCTTAATAGAATAGCTGAATTCTCATATATGTGTATGTATTCAACTCAGTCTGTTGTGATAAGTTATTTGAGGTGAAGGATATGAAGAAAACCTAACCCCATGCAGACACATGAAAAAGGGAGTCAGATTTAAATAGCTTTTCAGGTGATTGTCGACATTCTTTTTGAATACTTTGTTTAAAGTTGACAGATGGTAATTTCTTAAAGGTTAGTTGCATTTGGAATCTGAAACCATATCAGTGAACCTTTCTACTCTGTCCAGTAAATCCACTGGTCTGTCATATACTTTGAATGGATCTTTCAGCTATACATGGTTTTGTAATATTGTGTATTGATTATTTAGAAAATATTGATTTCCTGAGTTATATAGCTCTTACAACTTTTGGCACATTTCTTAATATATCAACATAACATTAGTTAATATCACTACTAATTTCATTAAAAAATCTTTAAGTCTTGGGAAGTTGACACTCATGGTGGCACAAACAAATTTAAAAAATTTTTTAAAATATATATATTTTTATTGATTTCAGAGAGAGAGAAAGGGAGAGGGAGAGAGAAACATGAATGGTGAGAGAGAGCCACCGATCGGCTGCCTCCTGCAAGGCCCCCTACTGGGGATGGAGCCCGCAAAACAGGCATGTGCCCTGACTGGGAATCATAGGTCGATGCTCAACCACTGAACCACACCGGCCGGGCACAAACAAATTTTTAAAAATTCTAATTTTTGCTTGGAAGCCTAAATCTTATCATAAGCAACAAGTACTGTTTTCCTTGTATTGATAGGCTCACTTCATTCACTTTTTTAAATTCAAATTTTATTTAGAGAACACTATAAGATTCACTTGTAGTTGTAAGAAATAATACAGAGAGATCCAGTGTACTATTTCCCTCAACTGTAACATCTTGAAAAACTATTGTACAGTGTCACAACCAGAATTCTGCATTGATACAGAACATTTTCATTACTACAAAAATCCATCAAATTGCCTTCATATAGCCAAGTCCATTTCCCTCCTGTTCCTACCTCCTGTTTATCTTCTGGCAACCACTAATCTGTCCCCTATTTCTATAATTTTGTCATTTAAAATATAGAATATTTGGGGATTGCTTTTTTTTGTTTTAATTTTAAATTCAGTTTAAGTCTCTGTGGACTCATCCAGGTTGTTTCAAGTACAATGGGTTGTTTTTTTATGGTTAAGTAGTATTCCATGGTATGGCTACACCACAGTTTGCTTAATCATTTGTTTATTGCAGGACATTTGGGTTGTTTCCAGTTTTGGGCTATTCTAAATAAAACTGCTATAAACATTCATGCACAGGCTTTTGTATGGACATAAGTCTTCATTTCTGTGGGATACATGCTCAGGATAGCATTGTTGAGTCATGGTAGGCACAGGTTTAGTTTTTTTTAAAGGAACTGACAAATGAGTGGCTGTGCCATTTTATATTCCCACCAGCAGAAGTGATCCAGTTTCTCTGCATTCTCGCCAACTTTTGGTGTTGTCGCTATTTTTTTAATAGACTATTTTTCAGAGTAGAGTTTTAGATTCACATTAAAATTGAGCAGAACTTAGAGAGATTTCCCATGTAAACATACCTCTCCCACTATCAACATCCCCACCAGAGTGGTAAGTTTGTGACAATTGATGCACCTATATTGACACATTATTATTATCACCCAAACTCCATAATTTGTTTACATCAGAATCCACTCTTGGTGTTGTACATTCTAGGGGTTTTGACAAATGTATAAGGACATGTATCCACCAAAATAGGGTCCTGCAGAATAGTTTCACTGCCCTAAAAGTCCTGTGCTCCACCTATTCACCCTTCTCTCCCCTCAAACCCCTGGCAACTACCAATCTTTTTACTGTTTTCATGGTTTTGCCCTTTCCAGAATGTTTTTTTGTTGGACTCATACAGCATGTAGCCTTTTCAGACTTCTTTTCACTGTTTTTTATTCTAGCCTTTCTGATAAGTATATAATGATATGTCATTGTGATTTTAATTTGCAGTTCCCTAATGACTAATGATGGTGAAATCTTTTCATGTGCTTATTTGCCACCTGCATGTCCTCTCCAGTGGATTATCTCTTTATGTCTGTGCTCATACCCTAAATTTTAGAGTCTAAAAGGACTTTTTGCTCTTATACCATTGTGTTTTGTAAGTTCTTTATATATTCTAGATCTATCTTTTTAATGAATATGTGGTTTGGAAACATATTTTTCCATTCTGTAGTTTGTCTTTGAATTCTCTCTCCCTCTTTTTTAATATCTTTATTGATTTCAGAGAGAGGAAGGGAGAGGGAGAGAGAGAGTTGAAATATCAATGATGAGAGGGTCTTCAATCAGCTGGGGATGGAGCCTGCAACCTGGGCATGTGCCCGACCAGGAATCAAACCGTGATCTCCTGGATCCTAGGTCGATGCTCAGCCCCTGAGCCACGCCTGGCCGGGCTGTCTTTTAATTCTCTTAAAAGGGTATTTTGCAGAGCAAATGTTTTTAATTTTAATAAAGTCCAATTCAGCAATGGAAAAAATAGATTTTGCTTTTGGTGTCAACTATTTATTGAAAAGGTGATCCTTACTCCATTGAATTGTGTTACATTATATATATATGTATATATATGTACATATATATATGTACATATATATATGTACATATATTTATAAGTTTATAATTACATATATAATGTAATACCTAGAACAACCACTATGAGAGCCATAGAAAGACAGATTAAAAACATATATATTAAACACATATATAAAATGTATTACATTATACATGTATATAAAATCATAGTCTTCCTGTAAGCTTGAAAAAATATCTGCCAAATAACTAAGTCTGAATAACCATAACTTATCCTTCAGTTGCTTTTTAAACTAAAAACTGTGTACCATAAAAAATAGCTAATTCATCTCACAACTCAAAAATCTTAGAGGTGTATTTCCTTGAAAACCTGCTGTACATCACCAGGCAGCAGAAGCGCTTTACTAGTGCCTCCCATTTTATTACACAGACTGTTAAAAAGATGTACACTGAAGGGTTGAGAGTTCATAATGTTAACAACATCTACTGTTTCGTTAAGTAAAACTGGCTTTAATTAATTAATTAATTAACTTATTTATTTACTGAAAGTGTGTAACGGTAAAGACTGCAGTGACTATTAGTACAGTTTGGCACCACTGCCTTGATTTGAGCGAAGACATCACCAGTTTTGCTCATTACGACTCCCATCCCAATTTTTAAATTTTAAGTTGTGGTAAAAATTTTAAGACCGTAAAAGTCACCATTTTAACCATTTTAAAGTGGCATTTAGTACATTTATAATGTTATACAATCACCACTACTATCTAGTTCCAGAACATTTTCATCACTCCAGAAGAAAGCTCTGTGCCCATGAGACAGTCATTCCCCTTCCAGCTCCCCTCAGCCCCCGCCAACCACTAATCTGCTGTCTTTATGGATTTGCCTATTCCGGATGTTTTGTAAAAATAGAATCACACAATATGTGACCTTTTATGTCTGGCCTCTTTCACTTAGCAAATATAAGCACAGTATTCCTTTTTATAGCTGAATAATATTCCATTGTATAAATATAGCACATTTTTTTATCCATTCAAAAGTTGGTGGACTTTTGGGTTGTTTCCACCTTTTGGCTGTTGTGAACAGTGCTGCTGTGAACATTTGTGTATAAATTTTTGTTTGAACAACTGTTTTCAATTCTTTGGGAATATACCTAGCAGTAGAATTGCTGGGTTGTATGGAAATTCTATGTTTAACTTTTTTCCATGGCAGCTGCACCATTTTATATTCCCACCCGCTATGTATGAGGGTTACAATTTCCCCACATTCTCACCAATACTTATTTTCTATTTTAAAGAAAATTATAACCATTCTAATGGATGTGAAATTGTATCTTATCATAGGCTCACAAATACTTTTGAACCACCAGTTCAAATTTCAACATAGAAAGAAGCAAATAATATGGTAGTATTAGTATGAGAATATATATTTTTTAATCTCAGTGACCTTTATGGAAGGACAGGCCTTGGAGGTTGTCAGGGGTCTGTGGACCATCCTTTGAGATGCCTTACTTGAACTTTATGCAGGCAGACTAATACGGGTAGACTTTTCTTTACCCAGGTAGTGACAGTTCACATGATTTTTCTTGGCTGTTTCCCTTTTATAAGGGACAGAGGTGGGGTAGTGGTTAAAGTCATGAGTTTTTATATCAGATAGACCTGGGTTTGAATTCTCCCTCAGTAAGTACCAATTATATGATTTGGGGTAAGTTTTCTAACATCTCTGAGCCTCAATTTCCTCAGCTATAAAATGGGCCAGTCACTACATCATGGAATTCTTATGAGGTTTAATAAGATAATAAGTGTAAGTTGTTCGGTAGATGGTGGGCACTCAACAAATGGCAGCTATGAAAAGTAGATAATGTTACTAGTGTGATATAATTTATTATCTAAACAGGGACAATTTTGAGGGTGATGAGTGCTGGACAATAGGTTTTACTGGTCCCAGGTGCACCTGGAAGTGTGGCTACCTTAAGAAAAGGAAGTTGTAGGAAATCACTTTAGCAACAGAAGAAAATTGTTGCCCACACATGGGTGATTAACAGCGCATAGTCTGCCAGGCTAGTGTGGCTCAGTGGTTGAGTGTTGCCCCATGAACCAAGAGGTTGCTGGTTTGATTTCTGGTCAGGGCACATGCCCAGGTCAGGCTTGATCCCTGGTAGGGGGCCTGCAGGGGGCAGCCAATTGATGATGTTTCTCTCTCATTAATGTTTCTATCCCTCCCCCTCTAAAAAAGTCAAAAAAACATATTTAAAAAGAAAAAAAGACTGTATACCCTGGAGCCCGACTACTTGGGTTTGGATCCCACCACACACTAGTTGTGTGGCTTCAGACAAGTTACTTATCTCTCTATGCCTCAATTTCCTCATCTCTATGCTGTGTAAAAATAACACTTAGCTCATAACACTGTTGCAAGGCTTAAATCCCATAGTTTATGGAAAGTGCTTAGAACAAGCCTGGCCCATTACAATCACTATGTACTTAAGAGCTGCTATTGTTAGAAGAGGAAATGTAAAGGGAGACGAAGGGAGCAGGAGGAAAATTCTTGGATTATAACGGATTATTTTCAGTGGACTGGTAGGAAGAACAGTTAAAAGCATCTTTTTATAATGGTCTAATTAGCAAACACAATTGCATATGAGTCTTCCAGTTTTACTGAGATATAATTGACGTTACACTGCATAAATTTAAGGTAAACAGCACGATGGTTGCTATGTGATACCAGGACATGATTACCACAGTAGAGTTAGTTAACACTTCCATCACCATCACCTCACATAACTACCCTTTTTTGTATGTGGTAAGAACATTTAAGATCTACTCTCTTAGCAACTTTCAAGTATATAATACAGTATTTAAACCATAGTGCCATGCTGTACATTAGATCCCCTGAACTTATTTACCTTATAACTGGAAGTTTGTACCGGTTGACCATAATCTCCTCATTTCCCGCGCCCACACCCTTTGCAACCACCATTCTCCTCTCTCCAAGAATTCTCAGCTCCTCCTCTGTTAGCCATATTCATCCAAGCCTTCCCTTCTACCTCGGGCTCCCCCACAATTTGGTGTAAGAAATAGCAAACAAGAAAGTACCACTTTGATAGAACTGAGTTAGTGTCCAATGTCCCAGTATATCCCTGTGATGAAGCTGAGCTGGAGCATACAACTTGGCCTCCATAAAAACCCAGGAAGGAGTTCAGAGAGCTTCTGGGTTGGTGAACACGTGGGGATTTGGGGAAAGTGGCTTGTGTGGAGGGGGCACGGGAGCTCTACACCCTTTTCCCATTCCCTGCCCTGTGCATCTCTTCACCAGGCTGTTCCAGAGTTATATCCTTTTATAACGAACCAGTGATCTAGTAAGTAAAATGCTTCTCTGAGGTTTGTGAGGTGCTCTAGCAAAGTAATGAAACCCAAGGAGCAGGGGTGGGGGTGGTCATTGGAACCTCTGATCTATAGCCGGTAGGTGAGAAACACAGGTGACAACCTGGGCTTTGTGTCTGGTGTCTGAAGTGGAGGGTAGTCTCGAGGGACTGAGTCCTTAGTCAGTGGAATCTGATGCTACCTCTGGGTAGAACTGAGTTGAATTGTAGGACACCCAGCTGGTGGACAAGAATTGCTTGGTGTGTATGCCTCCCCCGAACCACATCAAAAGGAAGAGCAGAATCATTAGTATGGTAACATGAGGTATAAATCTGACTTGCAATTTGACTGAGACTACAAAGAAATTCCTCCAAATGAGCAGTTTGCTTTACCAAGGAACTTAGCTGACCTGCCAATCCAAGGACTAGGACTCGGACCTAAGGCCTTGACTCATTTCTGCTTTTAACTGTCTCGGCCTCCCTCAGACTTAAGGCCCAGGTTCCCGGTTCTGAAGTTCAGTAAGTCCTTCTGTCCCAGAGCTGATGGCCATTGCATTTCCTAAGACATCTTGAGACCCTCTCCCTGCTCCTTTTCCAGCCACACGTGTACACAGCATACACAGGCCTCCCAATATTTTCCTTCTTAATTTTTTAAATTATTAGGTTTTTATATGTTTTCTAATCATTACATTAGGACATCTAAACTGTGAGCCTAATTTTTTTTTACAAGAATCTCATTTGTACATCTTTCATATAACTACCTCAGGTATAGTTTAGGTAATGTGTTGTTAGCTGTCTTTTAAAAAAAAATTCCTTTTCTAAGTATTTTCAAATATCACATGATCTTTTTGGGTTTATTTGTGTTCTTACACAAGTGGTCATTACACTTGTGGTCATTTTCTGATAATTATATAACAAAACAAAAATCACTCCCAGGTTCTCAAGATTAAACTTTTCTGGAGATAGCTTTAGGTCAAAGGTGTCCCTTTTCTGGGAAATGACTCGGTCGTCATAAACCTTAATGACAGTGACTTGGTACGCCCCCAATCACCTAGGATTACAAAATATTTCCTTTTAGATGCAGCCTTGGAAAACTATTACATGCAATGAACACTTGGAATTGTCAGGATGGTGCTGATAATGGGTTAACTGATAAGGCAGCCCTTCTGTCAGCAAAGTTCAGAAAAATACAGCAAACACCTGCTTATCAGTAACCTCAGCCACAGAGGCACCTCTCAGGTAACCTCAGCCACAGAGGCACCCTCTCACAGGGGAGTGCTTGGCTTCCAGAGTTTGGCACTGTTTCCTGAATTGACTTTCATAGTCTCCTCTGAAAGCCTCCAAGCCAATATGAAGGTAACTATGAAGCACTTATGGTGGTACCTCGGTTTTCAAATGTAATCTGCTCTGGAAGACCGTCCGAGTTCTGAAAACTCTGAAAACCGAGGGATCCACAGCCGAAAGCCGGGCCTCAGGACCTTGCCCTCAGCAGAAGCCATGTGGCGTGTTTGACTTTCGAGGCGTGTTCGAAAACCAGAGCATTTATTCAGGGTTTACTGCGTTCATAAACCAAAATGTTCTTCCACGGAGATGTTCGAAAACAGGGGTACCGCTGTAGTTAATGTCAGAAAAGATCTGAATACATTTCTCTCCGTGGAAGCTCTAATTGTTCTAAGAAATTTATCTATTTCTTACTCTTAATTTCTCTCCAGTTATGTCTTTTTTTGGCTGCCACTGCCTGCGTGTCATTCTTTCTCTTGGCTATCACTTCTTGGATCATTCATAATGAAAATATAAGAAGGCACGGGGAAAGAAGGAAAAGCTGAAGAATGGAGGCTGGGAGTGACAGAAGGAGAATGTTTTCTGGAGACTATGCTATGAGAGCCCACTGACTCTTGACGTTCATTAGCTCTGTGATATGCCTACTTACAGGCGGCCCACAAAAAAGATTCCCCATTTAATGGGGCCCATTAAATAGACCACTTACTCCACGCGTCACCACTGTGTTTTCATCTCCCAGCTAGTAAACACTTAAGTTGAGATCTGCCCAGGACCTTCTGACTCAAGAGCCCATGCATTTAACCCCTGCTACCTGGGAGAATCTGTGAGAAATGAGAAAGAAATCGTAGCTGTCCCTAAAGATAGTGCAATCACTGCTGGTTAGTCATAGACATCTCCGTGAGATTTCGGAAAACCAAGAAAGATAAACTCCAGGAACAGCTGAGTGGAAACTTGACCTTTGGCTGTGTAGTTCAGGACTCCCTGGGTTATAAGTGAAGGAGTTACAAGTTTGTTTAAGCAAATGACTTTATTGGCTTGAAATTCTGACCTTGGGAAGGCTGGCCATCAAGGTGGCCCTGGGAATGACAGGAATCAGAAATGTGCATGCCTCCAGGCCTTCCCCCAGTCCTCGCTTCTCCCATTTCCACCTCTCTCTGTGCGTTGGCTTAGTTCTATAAACCAGCTCCCTTTCCGTGGCAGGGGAAGAGGCGCCCACGGTGCCAGACTCAGGTTCTAGCAGGTCTGCCACAGACAGGACATGGAGCTTTCTGCCTGCAGCTCCATGTTGAAGCCCCGGGGGAAAGGATTTTGATCACCATGGTTTAGGTAGGGTAGGGCCAATCCTTGTGGCCGGGGTAAGGTGCTGTGACTGGCCCAGTGCGGCTCAGTGCGCACCCCCGTGGCCAGGGAAGGGGTGGAAGCCTGGCTGCAGGGAAATCAGCCAGGACCGGGTGCCCATCCTGGTTGGTGCCTGCTGTGAGTAACCGACGCTGGAATGTCAAACAGAAGATAAGCTTGTGGTTTTCAAGCAGTGATGCTAGAAGCCAGACTCCATTCTTTAACCAGATGACCATAGAACTAGACTCACCGGTTATCCTCTTTTCTATTTGAAAACAACAACAAAACGGGCACTGGGGAGGGAGTGGGGAGGGTAAATTCTTGCCATTTAGTCTTCTGCGGGAGACAGCCCTGCCGCTCAGAGTGCTCCCCTCCCCACGGCCCAGTCACAGGCTGCAAGGTTCTCAAAAACTTCAGGTAAAGAGAAAGTAGTTAATGCACTGCCCCCCCCCAAATTGGTGATTCCTGAGGAATGTCCTAAACAGTTATCCTTTAGAGATCTTTTTACTAATTCTTAAAAAGAATGAAGCACTGCTATTCTATTTAGCATTTGAATTTCTTATGCTTAATCACAAGTTGTTCTTCCTTCCCTTTGATCTTAAAATCTGCATATGTTAAGATTTGTAAAAATAAAAAAAAAACACTGCTTAATTTAACATTGGAAATAGTCTTATTAGACAGAAAAAAAGCGTCAGTTAACATTTAAAATTTTAATGATAGTTGAGAAGGAAAAAATAATTATAAATAACTAAAAGAATAAACATTCGAATTTTGTAGGTTTTATTAGTCTATCATTGGAAAATTTAAAGAAATCTATCAAAAGTTATCAGAGATAATAAAGTCTTCTAATTGTTTATATAAAATAAATATGCAACATACATATATAAAATAAGTATGCAACATTCATTATTTGTACATGTGAATGCCATAATGCAAGACTATGCAATGATAAGGAAAGATTTCTTTTTTTGTTTTGTTTTGTTAGTGTAAATATTGAATAACTAAAAATTAACTCACGATGCACAACATTTAAGAAAATCATAAAATCCTAATGTGAAAAATAAAGGACAAGAATAAATGGACAGATATATATTATATTCCCAGTTGAGAACTTTAAATAAGGAAGAAAATTCGTCAATAAATATAATACATAGGCTTATGTATCATTGATGCATTATCAATGGAAGTTATAACAAAATAGAAAATAGAGCTCAACAATTTGATAGTGACCTAGAGGACTAAAGGATTCAGTATGAATTTACAAATATGTATATATTTACATAAAATTGCTTTATCATATTTGAAACATCTTAGAAAGTAAGGAAAACCAAAACATTACAGTACTGGGTTAAAAAGTAAATTTCCCAGGGGAGTCTATTTTATTGTTCATAAATTATAAAATTAATGTATGACAAACAGATGCAATGTGACAACTGAGGGGTAATTCTGCTCTTATCTTGCCTCTCTGCCTCCAGATCTGAGTTTCTTCTATGTACTTGGCTAAGTGGACTCAGGGCCTGCCAGGTCTCTCTTTTCTCTAGACTCTTGTCTGGAGATGTAGATCACTTTGTTGCTGTACCTTGCATCTGGCTAGAGAGTGGAATTATCTCAGGTTTTGAGGGCAGACTTCTAGCTGGGAGGCCCACATTGTATGTTCCAGCCCAGCTTCATCACAAGGATATACTGGGACATTGGACACTACCTCAGCTCTATCAAAATGGTACTTAACTTTTTTTTAAAAGTTTTTTTAAAATTGATTTTTACAGAAAGAGAGAGAAGCCTTGATGTGAGAGAGAAACATTGACCAGCTGCCTTCTGCATACCCCCTACCAGGAATTGAACCAGCCACCCCTCTGTGCATGGCCTCAACTGAGCCGCAAAGGCCAGGGCTCAAAATAGCACTTTCTTATTTGCTATTTCTTGCACCAAATTCCTGGGGAGCCCGAGGTAGAAGGGAAGGCTTGGATGAATATGGCTGACAGAGGTGGATTTGAGAATTCTTGGAGAGAGGGGAACGGTGGTTGCAAAGGGCATGGGTATGGGAAATGGGGAGATTTTGGTCAACCGGCACAAACTTCCAGTTATAAGGTAAATAAGTTCAGGGGATCTAATATACAGCATGATGCTATGGTTTAAATACTGTATTATATACTTGAAAGTTGCTAAGAGAGTAGATCTTAAATGTTCTTACCACACACACAATAAGGCAATTATATGAGGTGATGGTGGTGCAGGTGTTAACTAACTCTACTGTGGTAATCGTTTCCCAATACATATCCATATCAAACCATTGTAGTGTCTACCTTAAACTTATGCAATGTAACATGTCAATTATATTTCAAAGAAACTGGAAAAGAAAACATTTTTTAAAGTAGTAAATAGTATTTTTCTGTCTTTTGCTTCCAACTGTTTCTGTGGAACCTCCTACCACTTAAAAGGCCACTTCAGGGGTTTTCTCACATGAGCTCAGCTACATAGGGCACCACCATCCCCCTTCCCTGTTTCAGCTCCCTCCAGAGCTTCTGCTCTGAGGGGTTGGAGTGCGTCTTCCAGAATTCCTATGTTGAAATCCTAACCCCAGTACCTCAGCATGTGACTTTATTTGGAAATAGGGTCCTTGTAGATGTAATTAATTAAAATAGGTCCCACTGGGGTGTGACTAGAGTGTGATATCTTTATAAAAAGGGGGATTTGAACACAAACACACACACAGGGAGAATGTCATGAGAAGATGAAGGCAGAGATCAGGGTGCTGCTTCTACAAAGGAAGGAAACCAAAGTTTGCGGTAAACCACCTAGGGGAGAAACAGATTCCTTCTCACAGCTCTCAGAGGGAACCAGCCCTGCTCACACCTTGATATTGGACTTCAGCCCCCAAACTGAGAGCCAATATATTCTGTTGTTTAAGCCACGCAGTTTGAGGTACTTTATTTAGGCAGCACTAGGAAACTAATATACCTGCCAGCTCTTTTCTGGGCTGTAAGTGCCGTGAAGGCAGAAACTGAGTGTGTCTTGTTGGTCGCTGTGTCACCAGGGTCTAGCCCAGAGTCTCACACACTGTGCTCAGCCGGCCCGGACTGAGTCACGGCCTGGGTCCCCGTTCATGAAGCTATTAGTGCCCGTCGATTGGTGGTGCAGCTGTGGCATGGTGGCTAAGCTGCGACGCCAGGCCACGCGGGAGTGGCTGTCACGAGGGTGCCCTTTAATGGAGGCTGGTAGCTACCGTTGCCCGGCTGCTCCGGTGGCGAGGGTCTGCTTCCTCCTCCACGCGTGGGCTCCGCGCTGCCGATAACGCCGGCTGTCCCGTGTTCCCTGAAAGCCTGCTAGATGGAGCGGCAGCCTCGCCGGAGTTGCATACGGATCTTATAGAAGGATAATGGGGTTTTTTTTCCCTTTGCATTTCACTGTTTCCCTAGGACTTTTTTTTTAAATCCTCACTTGAGGGTATTTTTTCCATTTAGAGAAGGGAGGGGAGAGAGAGAGAAACATAGATGTGAGAGAGCAACATCGCTGTGAAAGAGACACATTGAGTGGTTACCTCCCGCACACGCCCTGACCGGGCCGATCAAACCTGCAACCCTTAGGTTCGAGGGCAGACACTCTAACCACTGAGAGCACCAGCCAGGGCTTCCCTAGGTCTCTGATACGAGTTCATAGAGGAAAAATACCCGACTCACTCATGGTGTACAGGTCTCAAAAGTCCACCCTGCCTACAGGAAACCCGGTACTGTGTTTTGTTTTGTTTTGTTTTGTTGTGTTTTGTTTTGTTTTGAACCAATCCTGGGTCTGAATGCTTCTCTGTAGGGAGCTTCCTCAGCAGGTGCCCCAGTGGCCATCAGTGACAGTTTCTTGGTTGGGCCATCCCACCGGCCATCTAGACTTGCTCCACTGTGTCTGATTCCACAGGTGAGAACTGTCTACGTGAAGCTTCGGTTCCAACTCACGTTTCAGCTCCCAAAGGTGCACTTGTATAGTGGCACTGCAGTGTAACTTACGTTTACAAGTTCACCGAGAAATTATTTTCAATGTCTGCTACTAAATGCAATTACACAATCGATTTCATCCATCTATCCATTCATTCAACAAATAGTTTCAAATGGAGAAGCTTTGGTTCTTAAAATGGTAAGGCTCATCACCTAGATAATTTTTTTCCAAATGGCAGTGAATGAACAGCTCCTTTGTATCTCAGCGTACTAGAAATAGACTATGTAAAATGATTGGCTAATTTCATTGGCCTGTATTTGGGGTTAGAGTTTTATAAATGTCAATGCATGTAACTCAACATCTGAAGAGACAATACTTTCTGAGCCCTATGGAAAACATCCAATATTCTTTCCCATGGAATTCTAAGCTGTATCATTTAACAGTAGCCCTTATCCCTTCTTTTTTGACAACAAACTGAAAAAGGACTTAAAATCCTTTCAGAAAGGAGTACATCTGTAGAAATATGGCTTATCGCTATCTTTTTAAAAAACTCAACCTAAAAATTTTGTTTTTCTCTTTCTGTTCAAATTCAATTGTCCATCTGCTTTTCATTTCTCGCTTCCCTGTGGCTCACTTTGTACCTTTTCCTGGGTTTATTAACACTTGTCATTCAGTCATCTGTCCTCTCAAATCGGCAGCAGCCGGAGTCTAATTTAACAGCTAAATGACTGGCTGTTCCTCTGGCTTTAATGTGGCTAATTTGAACAATCTGCAGTCCTCTGTTTCTTTTATTTAAATCTGCAGCCTTCTGGGGATGTTATCTCCCACCCCAGCAGAGGATGTTTTCGTTTTTGTGCTCAGTGCAACAGATGCTCTGCTAATTTTCCCGGAGACGAGGCAACCAGGAACACTGGAACCTCAGCAATTTTGGGGGCCAGGTGAACCTGCCCTAACCCAGGCGTGTGCTTCTGTGAAGGCAGGGCAGCTTTCTCCGACCTCGTTTCTAGTTTGGATACTGAAAACACACACTGAAGAGAAGCACAGTCTTTTAAAATATGGGATGTTGCATAAAAATGTTCTAGAATGCATAGTAAGACACTGAGTGTTAGGGTGCTGAGGCTCCTATTAATCTTTACAACATTCCTAGCCACCCCCTCATCCACACGCTTGGAAGTACTCAGCAAATATTCGTGGAATTGAATGGAATAGATTAGCACAATCCAAGGCTTGGTCAAAGGTAACAATGCTTTCCAAAGAATTTTTTGTTTAGAAAGAAGCTTTAAAGTAGAATATCTAATTTGGATCATTATTACTAGCAAGTTAGGCCTAAATAATATTCAGGGTACATTTTAAAAAAATAAATTTTTTGTTGATTTTAGAGAGAGAAGAAGGGAGAGGGAGAGAGAGAGAAAAACATTGATGTGAGAGAGAAACATCGATAGGCTGCCTCCTCTACAACCCAAGCATGTGCCCTGATCAGGAATCAACCAGCTACCTTTTGGTGCATGGGATGACACTCCACCAACTGAGCCACACCAGCCAGGGCAGAATGCATTTTTCATTTCTCTGTCAAATATAATTGTGCCATTTTCCCTTTGCTTAGAATGACATTTCTTCTGCTTGACATAAAATGTTAGGAAATGAGCAAAGTACACCATCCAAAATTTTAAATCTTCATGAAATTTGAACTAAAAGACCACAAACTTATAGCAAAAGGACACTTCTTTATAATCCAAAATTTATTTTCTTACATAGCTTATATTACTTATTGTTTAAAAATTATATATTATAATTTGATATAGACTTAGCTCAAGTTTCGAAGTAGTCATAGGCCTTGGCTCTGACCATGATCTTGTCCAAAGCATCAGGGCATAATGAGAGGGCATTTATGAGAGTGTGACGTGCATTCTGTATAATTTATTTTCCTGTGGAACAATACTGGATATTGATTTAGGACTAATATGATTGGGGAAAAGTGGGTGGCATATGAAGATTCAAGAAGGGGAAAGTGGCCTGGCCATAAGGCTTATTTGAGAACATTCTGTGAATTTATCATTTATCCACTCAAATATTATTGAGCACCTTCTGCGTGCCAGGCACTGTTCTAGGCTTGGGGATACATCAGGCAACGAAACAAAGTCCTGGCTTTCTTTGTGCTTACAGATAATATATAAAACCATTAGAAAAACAGTAAATTTTGACAAATGTAAGCAAAATTTATATAAAAGAGAATGACTGGGTGGCTACTCTATTTTGGGAAGCCTGGTTACATGTTTTGAAGGTGACAATTAAGTGGAAATCCGAATAAGTTACAGAACTGAACATGAAAGATACTGAGGAATACCTTGGAAGCAGGTATGCGTTAGGAATATTTTCTAATGAGTTCTTGAAACGAGCATTCAAAGGAAGTGCCGTGGCCCTGGCCGGGTAGCTCAGTTGGTTAGAGCATCGTCCCTATATGTCAAGGTTGTGGGTTCGATCCAGTAGGGATACATACAAAAATCAACCAGTGAATGCATAAACAAGTGGAATAACAAACGTATCTTTTTCTCTCTCTCAAATCAATAAACAAAGGAAGTGCTGAAAGCTAAAATCCTATGCTTGGAAACTTCTGCACCATTCCCACCTGTGTGATATCTGCCTTCTCTGAAGCTCCTTCTGGTACTTTCTGTGAGTGTGCTCTCTGCACTGTTTATACCGTGTCATAGAGCCCAGAGCACTTTGATGCACAAATTCCTTTACATGCCTATCCCTGGTTTCTTTCTGTAAGTATCTGAAGACAGTTTTGTGTCTTCCATTTTTTGGTTTCGTCTGTGGCTGGCTGTTCCTGGCATGGAGTAGGTATTTAATAAATGCAAGTTCAATGTTATATTTGTCTCATCTCCACAATTACACAGAAAGGCAATATTGTGTCTCATGTATTTTTCAATCTCCCTGAGTGCTCAGCACTGAGAGGGACAGAGTCAGTGGTGGGTAAAGATTGCCAATTGCAAGCTCTTAGACAAATGAAATCACCCCGAAATCTTTGCTCAGACTCCACTGGCCTTTGAGCCTTCACTCAAAGGGTAAAATGAAAAGAAGAGCATAGCTTAGGTTAGAGAGATATTTAGACAATAGTCAGTTTTGGGGTATTTATTGAAGTTTTGAGTAGATCAAAGTTAGAACTTCGGGCCAGATAAAAGGGAAAGAGTAAGGAGGCGAGTGGAGAGTTTGAGGTTGGGGGTTGATATATTGGACACAGAATATTGTGAGAAAGGTCAAATGATGTTCTCGGGAATAAAAAATGTTCCCAATAAAAGGCAAGCACATTTTTGTACAAGAAAATGATGATACAGTAATTGCACTAGTTTGGCCTTTTGTTTTCTTGCTAATATTACATCACTGAGTCGTGCAAGCGTGGTGAGGAGGGGAGAGTAAAAATAAGTTATCAACGCACTATTAACTCAGCGTGCTCTTACCTATTAATAAGACATCGATGTCTCCTCCTATGCGTGTCCCATCGAGGAGCCCTTTCTCATTACCTCCAAGCGCCATACACAAAATGGCTTTTTTAATATACTCGTGGCTGTGGATGCTTGGTGCTAAAGACTTGTTTAAATGGTCAGGGATACCCTATTTAAGAAACAGGAAACACTTACATTGCACGTTATTGGCATTAGAATAGAATCTCATTTTCCATTAGCTGGTATTTGTGCGATTTATAACTCGCTTTAGATTGAGTTTTGCAGGATTTCATGATCTTGGCCGCATTTGTCAGCTGGAAACGTGGGTGCTGTGTCTTTGCTCATCAGTTTGATATTATTAGCCAGGATTATGGCCTCGCGTTTTCTAGGCTGCGGAAATCTTTTAAGAGATGCTGCTAATTAACTATTAACTAAATGCTTGGATACAGTTATCTTCCTAACAGTAAGCTACTTGGAAATGGCTGTCAATAAAATGCAACGAGTTAAATTTCATTCTGTTTTTGTTAACCTCTGCCCATCTTCTCTAAATCTCGGATGGAAAACTATACTGTGTAATTATTTTTGGACTTGTGCTCTTAAAACTTTTTGTTTCTTTTTTTAATCATCACCCGAGGAGTGAGGATATTTTTTCCAATGATTTTTAGAGAAAGTGGAAAGGAGAGGGGAGGTGAGAAGAGAACCATCGATGTGAGAGAGACACAAGGACTAATTGCCTCCCACACTGGCCTGGACTAGAGGGAGGGGTCGGGGATCAGACCTGCGACCCAGGTGCCTACCCTTGACCTGCCCTTGACCGGGAATCCAGCCCTGACCCTCTGGTGCACCGGCCGATGCCCTAACTGCTGAGCCGCACTGGCCAGGGCTGTCTTAAAACTTTTGAAAGAAGCTGGTCAAGAGGTCGTGTCTGGAACGGCCTGTGGGGAATAGAGATGCGTCTGGTTGTTCACACAGGAGAGGCAACTGTTTCACAGCACAGACAGTAAATCACGTTATAATTTAGGGAGAATTGTATATTCATTAAGTTGCACATTTTTTCCCTTATCATTGTCAGTGAGAAAAGCAAAGGAAACTAAAAGGCTTGGAACATTGGGTACCTTTCAAAAAAGCTGTGAGAGGTTATTTCATCGGACTGAAAACTAAATGCAGGCTTCAATTTTAAGAACAAAAAGGTTTCCTAAGCAGGTAGGTAAATACAGTTATCTAAAGACATTTATTACTTTCGACAGACATTTCTCTTCTTTTTTTTTTTTTTTTAAAAAACCACTCCTTAAAAAATAGTTTGTTTTCAAAAGCAAAATTTAAACAGTTAATTTGCTTAAATCCAACAACATAGGTATGTATTGAATGTGGCCAGGGAGGGACAGGCTGAGTGAGGGGCAAGGGCGGGCCAGGACTAAGATAAAGGAGACTGGGGCTCTTACAAGCTTGGGAAAGAACCAGAAACTTAGACCCAAATTCATCTTCCCGTGGAGCACGGCCCTGCACGGTGCTAATACGAGCACATGCTGCTGGTGCAAACGTCACTGAGGACAGGGCCAGGGTAAGGCACCATGGGGCGTGCAGGGGGCAGAGGTCAGGAGATGAGAGGGACAGGCTGCTCTTGTGACCGTGCAGAAACCATTTCTTTCTGTGACCTTCTCTCCTTCCTTTCCTTTGATTCAAACTGGCCCCAGCCAGTGCCCTGACTCACCTGCCTCCCTCTTCCTTGGATGTCCACCCCTTAATCATTCAGCCCTCGGGACAGTGAGGCTCTGATCCGCATCAAATAATCTTAGGAAGAGCGCCTTGGGCCTGTTGACCCCAGAGACAGAGTTTGTGTCAATTTAGGCCTCAGTCGTGTTTTAGCTTCAGGCTTAGAAAAGCTTTGAAACCACACAAAACAACGCCAGGGCTGACATCAGGACCAGATGCAGTGACCACGACCCTGACCAGTGACCCCAACTCTCTTAGTCACCATAATTAATGATTTTCCCCTATGTAAACCATCCCGGGGAAGCCACTGGGGAGTCAAGTCTCTGAGCGTTAGCTCACCTGTCTCGGGTGGGCCACTCCCTAAAAATTAACCTTTACTTTCTTTGCTGCAAGCTCCTGATTTGCGCAGGCAAACAGAACCCTTTACTCCGGTAACGCTGGAACACTGAAGAAGAAAAGAGAGTAATTTGCTGAATGTAAACCCACCAACCAACCCAGGCACTCAACCACTCATCAAATAAACAACAGATATTACCCAACATCTTCTACCAACACATAACTGTGGTGGTTGCTGTGGGGGGAGACTAAAGAAATGTAAGACCCCAGCTCCTGGTTCAGAAAAGGAATCTAACGGCCAACTCTTTCCTTCCAATGAAAAGGCCAGTCCCCTGTTGGGCCCTTCTCTTGCCCTTTTACAAGACAAATGACAACAAGGAATCTGCTTCCCTCTTTCTGCTTATATATGAACCTTGTTTTTCTTTGGTTTTCCTTTGGGCTTAATTTTCTCTTTTAAATGTATGAAAGCCTAGTTCTTGCTTCCTAAAGGCAATTTTATTTTTTCAATGCTGCGCCCAATGTCACCCTGCTATCATGTAAGTGACCCTAACATTTCTCACAACCTAAGCTATGTCAGGAGCTTTGCTCGATGACAGGAACTGCAAAGGATTCCTGATCTCAAAATGAAGAGGGCGGGGAGCAAAGGCCAAGGTACCGGGTGCAAAACCCAAGATGCAGTGAGGCAGCCTGTGCGAAAGGGCGGAGTTCAACAGAAGTGTGCTTACCTAAAGAAGACTTCAGTCTTTCCACACGACAGCCTGAAAATACAGAAGGATCCTTCTCAGCTGGGGAGAAGGTCCCGTTAGAACATGAGCTCACCCTTCTCCACCCCTTGATCAAAGAATAAAGTTTCGCCCAGCTCCGTTGTTTGAGCACAGCCAGTCCTGTGTACCAAGAGGAGGTCACTGGTCGGGGCACATGCCCGGGCTGTGGGCTTGATCCCCAGCAGGGGGCGTGCAGGAGGCATCGGATTGGCGTTTCTCTCATTGATGTTTCTCTCTCTCTCCCTCTCCCGTCCTCTCTTCTAAAATCAATAAAAACATATTAAAAAAAGAATAAAGCTTCTGCTCTGCTATACTGAATGGGTGAAAGTCAAAGTAAGTTAGACATGAATTAACCCAGACAGAGAGGTCTACTGATTCAGACACTGTCCTCTGTGGAAGGCACCACGCTAGTGTTTTTCCTGTGATGCCTGTTTGCTTTCACTCGTGAGGGTTGTGGTGGTCAGGGGTCACATAAATACATTTTAGGCTGAAAGTGGTAGAACAGGGGAAAAAAATACATTAAAACCCAAATAATTGCCTGAAGCTAAGGCTAAAGAAATCAGCTTCTTTATTATTTCTGTATATTGGTTACGCTGTGGGTAAGTCTGTTTATACCATCAGATCATTCTTGTCAATACCCAGAGATTAAATTTTTTTAAAAAAAATTGAGGTCTCCAATCTAGATCTGACTGTGTGAGCTTTGTTCCCGCTTTTAGGTATGTCCTTCAATGTGGAGGACCAGTTAGATTGGTGGTTGCCGCTTGTGTGTGTGTGTGTGTGCGCGTGTGTGTGTGTGTGTGTGTGTCCTTTGTGGTCACGTGACTAGTTCCTACTTTGACATAAGTTTAAGTTTCAGAACCCTAAGCAAAATTGACAAAAAATTTGATTGGCAGCAGGAAAAAGAGGCCTTGGTCCGCAGGGGGTGCCTGGGTCTTGGCTCTGGCTGCCCGGAGAGCGCCTCTGACGGTGGGATGCGTTTTGTCAAAATCATTCATTCCTCAACCACTGTGTCAGTCAATCAGCCACAGGGCCCCTGCTGTAGTCCACGTACCACGTTATACATCGAACATACATAAATGAATAAAACACGATTCCCTTCCCCAAGGCCCTCAAAGGCTGGTAGCTTTAATTACTTTACTGTTAAAAAAAGGTTTGCTTTAAATTCCTCTTCATAGCCGTTTATGATAACAAAGAGGTTAATTTCTTTCTTCACTACATTTGACACTAACTTGTCAAACCTCTCTCCCACCCCCCAAAGAAAGCAAGTGGGGAAGGGTGTTGAAATGAGAGAAGGCTTCTCTGACTCAGCATTTTCGTATGTTCAAGCACGTCAGCAAGAAGGGCAAGCAGATTTGAACTAGCTGGTGACTGCTTCCTCTGAAATAAGAAAAAGCTAAAAACATGAATCCTGTATGTCTGATCTTTACCCTGTTTGCCTGAGACCAGCTATATAGCGTGCCCGGCTCAGCACAAAATGAAAACGTGGAGCCCCTTGTTCAAAAATTAATTTCAAGCCGGCAAAGCAGAGCCTCAGCCCAGGAGCGGGCACTTCTGAGCCCGGGGCAGGCGCAGGTGGCACTCCCCGCCCGGGAAACTGGCCTTGTGCTTATATTATATGGGGTGGAGATCTCATGATTCTTATACCCTGCCAACAGCTTCATTTTTAGTGAACCACATGGCCAAGAACTAAAATATACGATCTCAAGTTAAAGGCTTAGACCAACATTTCCAGAGCTGTTGGAAATATAGTCAAACAGGTTTTGTTGTTGTTTTAATATATCTTCATTGATTTCAGAGAGAGGAAGGGAGAGAGAGAGACAGAATCGTCAATGATGAGAGTCATCATTGATCGGCCGCCTCCTGCACCCCCCCACTGGGGATCGAGCCCGCAACCCGGGCATGTGCCCTGACCGGGAATCGAACCTTGATCTCCTGGATCCTAGGTCAATGCTCAACTGCTGAGCCACGCCCAGCTGGGCAGTCAAACAGGTTTTTATTGAAAATTTCTCAGAGGCTTTAATATAGTAGTAGGCACGGTGCATTTCCAGAAGGTGCAATATAATATGCAGCGTTTCTCAAAAAGTGTTGATGGGCTTGAGACAACTGCAAACACAGGCAAGAACACGGATGTGATCCCAGATTGTCAACGACCTGAGTTCCAGAGCTGAGTCCTGTCCCCAGCTTCTGACTCACGCACCAGACGTGCGTGCAGCTGGGCGGCCTGCATTCCTACCGTCCGCGCCGGGGCGGGAGTGTGCGTTGCGCAAGTTTCCGGGCAGCTACTGCTGGTTGCTTATCGGATGCCTGATCTCTCCTTCCTCGCTCACAGGGACCTGATCTCTTCAGGGTTACAAATGCTCACCTATGTGACTCTTGCAGCTTGGGGTGGTCATGAGACCTAGTTTTGGCCAAGTGGAAATCCGTGGGGTGGAGCTTCTGGGAAACAGGTTTCCTGATTAAAAAGCGGCAGGGTCATTTGGTATGTCTCTTTTATTCTTCCCACTGCCAGGCTTTCTTTCTGCTTGGACGCCAGGAACAAGGATCCAAGTTACGACGGCGAGGAGAGAAGCCGCAGGTGAGGGCAGCCGGGCGGGACGCCGGCAGGATCCTGGTCGCTGAGTCACATCCTTGAGCAGCTGCTCGAGCCCCGGGCTGCCTTTCTGGGCTTCTCATTGCCTGAGAAAAACAAGCGTCTACTCAACTCAGCTGCCGTAGCTGGCTGTTAGTGCAGTGCAGCCAAGCACAAGCCCGAGCGGTGGGCTTGAAATGCAACAGCGGCCCCTTCCCACCCTGCTCCTCACTTGCCTTTTCTATCCCGTCGCCTAAACGGATTTTGGGGAAATACCAGGCTCGTTGTGGTTGCTGAGGCCAGTGTGGCTGGTGATGGGACAGGGGTGTACCCGTGAGGGATAGCCCTCAGCAGGCCCCACCCAGCTCATCCCCGGAGGCAGGCTACGTGCCTGGGCTCCCACTTCACCCTTCCTGGCAGGGGAGGGACCAGCGGAGATTCTGCCTTGCGCACCATCATTTGCAATAAAATTAATATCCTATTGTTTCTTCTCATATCTCATAGCCCCAGAATATTATCATAATATTAACCTTTTATTTCCCCTTCCCATATTGCATTAGGAGGGGGAGTGGTGGAAGTTTGAGACATTCACAGGCACGTGGGGCTGTGAGAGGCTTTAGGCACATGCTTCCAGGACAAATACTAGCTGCAACGTTGGATCAATGACCAAGTCCTTTTGTTTTGCTTCCTAAATTTTGCTCTAGTTGGTCCATTTCTCCATGTCCCCATTGATGTCACTCCTTCCAGGCCCTCGTACCCCTTGCATGAATTTATCTATGACCTTCTAACTGCTCTCCCCAACCCAGGCGTGCTTCCTTTCAACCAATTTCCCACCCTTCATCCCCGGCGATCCTGTCTGCTCCTGTGGCTCCCCAGCTTCCAGTGATGCAGTTTATCTCGATTTCAGGATGAAGACCAGCCTCCCTCGCCTGCTTTGCATTGATCTCCAGGGAAGAGCCTCTTTCTATTGCCCCATTTCTCACCATGTTCTTTACTCGTTACACTCCAGTCCCATGGAACAATTTTCGTGTAAGACGCTATGCTTCCTCACCTCTCCAGGACTTCAAAAATACTGTTTTCTTTCCTCAAATATTCTTCACCTTCTCCCCCCTCCCATTCATTTTCCTAATTCCTATTACCCTCAGGTTCCTGTTTAGATGCCACTTCCCCCAGGAGGCTGATGGAGCTTCAAGGTGCAGGGCTGCTCTGCCCGGTGCCTCCCGGAGCTGTACGGATCCTCTCATCATAGCGTGGACGCCGGGTCGGAGAGACTTTCGGGTTTGAATTCAGGGTCAGTCACTTACTTACCATGTGCTCTTGAATGAACTACCCTTTTAGACCCATACAAATGAGACTAGCAGCAGTAGCTACCTCTTACTGCTTGTGTAAATTAAATGAGATAATGCGTGTGATTTCCTATGTTACAATGAATGAAACACAGGATTCAGTAAATGAGATGAGAGTGTCTTGTAGGAGTAGGCCAGGGGGTCGGAGCTGGCTGAGCAATATTTTATTGATCCTAAGAGTAATTTCAAAGCTGTCTTTAGCATTTGTGCAAGTAATATTAAAAAGATAACTTTTTACTGCTTGGGAATAACGGTCGGCACTTCTAAATTACTTCAATTAACGAACCCGCACAACTGCACACCCGCCGCCCTGCCTTCTTCCATCTGCCTGTGAGATGAATCCGGTCTCTCCGCTGCTGTTTGTCTGGTGGGTCTCCGGCTGTAAGAACACGCATATGAAAATCAGGTTGGAGGGTGTTTTAAAGCATCCTAATGAGCTAACTGGAGAAAGAGAACGAGAGAGCGAAAGGGGGATTCAGAGAAATGTGAAATTTGGGCTCAGTCTGGTTAAAGATCTAAGAAGTTCCAGGGAAAGGAATGTGAGAAGAAACCGAGACTGGGAGAAGGCAGGGAAGAGGGGGCCCTGTGTTCCAGGGAACCATCGGCCCTGCCGTGGTCAGGGGGGAAGCAGCTGAGCGAGGCCAGGAGACAGACTTCGATGAGCCTGGGACCCCCAGCCTGAGGCACGGTGCTGGAATGGCTGAGGGTGGGCCGGGCATCAAACTCATCTCCGGCAACCACGGCTGACTCCTCCTGGAATCCTACACAAAAATCACACTCCAGCGCTGGGTGATAGTCAGGAAGGGACAGAGCCTGTGGATGGGAGGTGCATGCTCTGGAAATGGTACCAATATTGGCAGCTGGTAAGGCAGAACAGGATCAGTTAGGTAGGCTCATGGTTTGACTCGTAAGGTGAAGGGGGAGTGAGAGAGATGAGCTTTCTCAATCCTAACCTGAACGTCAGCATTACTGTCATGACAGTTGATGGATTTTGTTTCTGGTTCAGTGTTTTGTTGCTCAAAGCCAATCAGTGGAATTTTAAAAATCCATTACAACTTTTTTCACTCAAGAGCTTCTGATTTGCACTGTTCCCTTTAAAATTCCAGAGGCTCAAAACCAAGAAGGGAAAAGGCATCTGACAGATCAACTTTGCACTTTGAAAATCCCTCTACCCTCTTTACTCATTACACCCCGGTTCTACAGAACAATGTCTGTACCGATGCTGTGCATGCTCCACTTTCAAATTCCTTACCATTTCTGAGCTCGCTGGAGTGCAGGGTTTGCCTTTTGGTCTGTAGCTTCACAGTGTCCAATCAAAACATTGTTCTTCCAAACATTAGCTCTGCTCCCAGATTTACTTTTATAAAAGACAATTTATACTTTGTTAGAAAAATATCCTGTAAGAACTGGCATTTAAAAATTTTAAATTCATAATCCTGTGTATATGTATGTGTTTCTGAAATAATGAAATACATATATGATAAATGTATATAAACCTATTTAAAAAGTTGATCTATCATTGGAATCTAGAAAATCTAGGTAAAAAGTGGAAACGAGCAAGAAAACCACCAAATTCATTTAAATCACTTAAAATGGGATAGGTTCCTCACTGGATTCTAATGTTACACAGATAAACTACTGGAGAACGAATACTTTTTAATTCTTCTGACTGTTATATTGTGACTTCATAGAAGATGGAATATTTAAATGTAGCGATCTTAACCAGGTGCCAGCACCACAGCAAGGGGCTGTTTCAGGGCGAACGTTTGCATTATTACTGGGCAACAACTTTGCAGCATGTGACTTTCAGACCTAGAGATCTGCAAAATCAAAGGTTAAGAAACTGCTCATTCAACATTAAAAAGTATGGTATGTAGTAATCACAGCTGTGGGGAAACGTGTAATAAAAATAATGGTTACAGAAAAACAAAACGAAGTGGACTGGACTCATCCTAGGGCAGTCACTAGCTGGTTAGAAAAGCCTGACACCTTGTGGCCATATTTAGTACTACAGCAGCTTCTCCACTAGGGGTTATCCTGGGCACAGCGGGATGCAAGGTGTGTGTCCCCTGTGCAAGTTTTTTACACTTTAAAAATCTTAAACCTGTTTCACTTATATCTCCAGAGTCATCCCTTTTAACCAAAAAGCAGGAGACATGTTCAGAGCCCCCATTTTATAAGCAGGAAAGCAGGGGAGATTTCTCCTGATTTCCAGCTAGCACTGCCTAGGGAACGTCAGTTCAAGATCATCTCCTATTTTTAAATTTTATTTTATTATTTTATTTCATTTTATTATTATTTTATTTTATTATTTATTTTATTTAATTTTATTAATTTTATTATTTTTTATTTTATTTATTTATTTTCTTCTGCCTTGGAATAAAGAAGTTGGAGACCAGGACAGGGCATTCCAAGAACTAAAAAACCATTCAATGTTATTTTAAAAACTTATAATTTGAAGAAATTAGGAGGTGATACTGTAATGGAATGAGTACAAAATGCAGAACCAGGAGATTGTATTTCTAGCCTCAGTTCTATTGCACATTGTATATGGTCTGGGGGAACCATGAACCCTCCACGGGTTTCGTTCCCATACAGTTAACAGGCCGGACCAGGTCATTTGCAAGGTTCCCTGTGGCTCTAAACTTCTGTGATCTGCTCACAGATGGCATTTCCTATGCCCTGCACAGTGTCTGCTGGCCAGCTGTGCTCTGAGCACTTAGAAACTGTTTCTTATCTTCACCCATCGCTGCCTCTGGTCCTGAGGTCACTCTTAGCTTAGGTCATTCAACCTTATCTGCTCCTTTTCAATCGCGTGTGTGTTTTGGAGCCAGATTTTGAGTCAATCATTGGGAACACGCTGACCTTTTCAGTTCATTTCACATCCCTAAGAAAGTGAAGTCATTGGCTAAATTAAACTGTTAGAAGAAAAATTTATTCATTGGCATATGATGCAAATGATCTGGGATCTCTAAACAAGTTAATATCTTGCTCTCCTTTAGTCCACTCGGGTATTTTATGATCCATACAAGTTTCATGTACACCGCCCTTCTCACTTTACTTTGCTGGATGTGGCTGCAGAATCGTGACCTTGGTGGTACAGAGCCTGGCCGCCATCAGGACTGTGATGGCCTTCGTGCTGACGTTTGGTAGGACCTCACGTCACATCTAGTTCTGAAGGTAAAGACATAAGCCCTGGTACCTCCCGCACCCACCCCGACCGGGGCCAGGGATCCACCTGCAACACAGTTACGTGCCCTGGACCGGGAATGGAACCTGCGACCCTTCCGTGCATGGGGTGGCGCTCTAACCGCTGATCCACACTGGCCAGGGCCTGGATTCTGCTTGAATGCCATCAGGCTACCTGGGTCCCAGCTTCTACTACAAACAACAGCCATAGTTTCCAATCTCCGGCTCATACCGAATGGGCCTGCAGCATTAAGAATCCCTTTAGACAAGTTCACTTCTCTAATGAGGGCGGGGAAGAGAGGTTCTAGAAAACGACACACTAGGTATGACTCACTGAGGAACAATTGCAAGAAGAGCAACTTTTAAAATTTCTTTATTTATAGACATTTCAGAACCCTTTAAATCGACAATGAATTTTTTAGGCATAACATACCATGTTTCTCTTGAGGTACACACTGGGCCCATTGGATAATGCTCTGGAAAGTAATGCAGCTGTTAACTGAGTCAACATCCCCGGTTCTCCAAGCAAACAGTACATGATTACAAAATTCTTTGAAAAGAACATACCATTTCCATTTAAGTTAAGTTAAATTCCCCAATGTTTAATTAATTAAGTTCAATTTTTAGGCTTAGCTTAGACAATATTTTAAGTGGGACTTAACATGAAAATGGGAGAAGAGGTTTATAGCTGAGAAATTATCTGAGCCCTACTACATAAGATTGTAAACAAAGGAAATCTGTAATCTGATAAGCTCATTACAAAAATCATAGCCTAAACATTAGACAGAGCAGCAAAATTACAGGAGAGACTTCTACATAGTTTTAACCGAAATCGCATTTACCTCTTGTTTCTGGCTTTCACAATTAGACAAATTTTAAAACACCAAGTTGTAAAGACTAATCGATGTGATTTGACAAGAAGTGGCCGTGAGAATTCCACAATATGACAGCCCCACACTATAAAAGTCCTGCTTTCCATTGTGTGAACTCTGGGCATTTTATTCTTCTTGCCCTAGCAGCCTGAAGCATTTATATGACTATAGAAAAATAGTGGGAATTGATATAATGAAGAGAGTCTCTGAGAGTCTCATGGGTCCAACATCAGGATGAACTTTTCCGGCGGAGGGAGTTGAAATTTTCTTTGAACAGTTCACGAGGTTCTTTGGAGAACTGTTTTATTTTCGAGTTTGTTACTCAAAATGTTAGTCTTATACTCTTGAGGCATGATGAGCGGTGACTTGTTAAACATAGTGTTTAGAAGATGAAGGGCCCCTTCTACCCCCCCCACCCCCCCCAACTTGAGGATCATTACATGTGATGTGCAGGTGGCCCTGGAATGTGAGCAAAGGGTGTTGACGGATGTGTCTGAAAACAGTTGGAATGGACTGTCACAATGTTGTCCCACACGGTGGTTGTTTTATTTCTACACGATACGAGAATAAACATTGCAGTTTCGTCGAATGGGCAGCTTGCTGCAACTTCATAAACCTAAACAGTATATGTGGGTTGAAAGAGCACAAATGTAAATTTCACAGTTCATAAAGCTGAGCAGCTCAACCTGAAGGGGGCGAGGAGGTGCAGGCATTTGCAGGACTCTGAAAGGGAACTGAGCTGTGTGTGTGTTCTCCACATTTTACACTGGAGCTGCTTGGTTTGGTTTATTGCTGATTTTCTTTCCTGTTGGGGCCATGATGGTGGCAGCCATGAATCTAAGAACCCAAGAAAGGGTCCTGTTTTGAAAGACACTTTTCCCCCAAGCACTGTGGTCCCTGCACTGTTGGCAGGGACTGGGCCGGAAGATACACTCGGTCTTGACCTGTTTGGCTGGAAACGGTTCTGCTTGTGGGGACTGTGTCTATGCATCCCGTTTCACTACAAACCCACAGCTCTCAGAAGGGAAAGGCTGTTCCCTCCCTATGCCTGCTCTGATCTCTCTTCACGATTCTCTCCAGCTAAGGCCTTCTCGAGCCAGGGTGTCAAGGTCCCCTATGGACAAGTGTTTGGCTCCGAAACGGTAATTACATTTACTTGTGGCCTTAGAGATGCCAGAAGATATTTATTACACTTAAAAAATTCCATATCAGTGAAAGAGAACACTAGCCAGTGGGAGGCAGAGTTACTTTCTGCCTCCAACATATTCCAAGCTTTCACTGTCCTGTGGTGTTTGTCTTATATCCTTTCATCAGGGCTGCGTTCCTGAAATCTGTGGGCTCTTTAAAGACAGGACACACTTAACTCTCCATACATCTGACTGCCCAGAGGGTTCATGTCTCTCCCTCACATATACACAGTCTCAGCAACTGTGATTTAGAATACAAATATTATGGATTCCAAGAGGGCAGGAGCCGGGTCCTTTCTGCAGCATTGTGGAGTCACACCAGCCTAGTGCCTGGCTCACGAAAGATGCTCAATGCATTTTGAATACATGAATCAAACGCCATAGTCCCTGCCCTCAAAGAGTCTTGATGTTGCCATCAACACAAACTCAACATAAATATGCCAAGACAAAAACAGAAACTGTTTTGTAAAAAAGTTTTTGCAAAAAAAGATAAAAGGAGTCAGTTGTTTATGTGGGGCAACCTTCATAGTGAATCCAAACCCACCCTTTTCCTCCTGCCTGAACCTGAAAATTGTGTCCAGGGGCTACGTGTTTACAAATGAATTCATCAAGTGCCGAAGAAAACACGCAACCTTTTAATGGCATCCTGTCTGATTTTACTTTAAAGGGAAAATTCTGAGAGGTTAAGGTTACTAAGGAAGCTGCCCCTCAGAGAGAATGATGCTTTCTAAACATGAAAGTAACCAAGGGGCCTCCTGTCCTGAGAGAGATGCACAGGAAACTTCTATATAGATTATTATTTTTAAAGGACATTTAAGATAGAAAGTAAAGACGTATCAGTTCACTTCAATTCTAAACCGAGATAAATTAAAAATATCTTGAATGCCAAGAAATAAAGCCATATTTGCACAGGTCTGCAAAGATAGAGGGGTGGGCCTGGCTGGCGTGGCTCAGCGGCTGAGCATTGACCTAGGATCCAGGAGACTGTGGTTCGATTCCCGGTCAGGGCACATGCCCGGGTTGTGGGCTTGATCCCCAGCGGGGGGCGTGCAGGGGGCAGCCAATCAATGGCCCTCTCCCATCGTTGATGTTTCTGTCTCTCTCTCCCTCTCTCTTCCTCTCTCTAAAAGAAATTAAAAAAAAGAGAAAAAATTAGACGGGTGGGTCTTGTCTTCACCTTTGTTTGTTTGTTTTAGTGAGCAGGAAGAGCGAATCATCAGATAGAAGCCAGGCCTGCAGGTCACGCTGACACCTCAGTCACAGGCGGTCTGTACACCCAGAACCTGGGGACAGATCCAAGGGCTACACGGTGACGCTTGCTTGGGGAACTAAAGCTTCACTGATATATATCCCTGCAAGAAGTCTAAAATGATGGTGAGGCTGTTATATTTTGTAATATTTAATCCCATTTGGCAAAATTTGACAGAATAATGTCCTGAAATTCTTGGAATAAAAGTATAGTAATAATGTATTTTCTTTGGGAGAGAGGAAGGAAAAAGTTTATGAACTAAACAAGTATTCTCATCAATGCTTTTAAAAATTACTCAACAGATGGAGCCCATACAGTAACAGAAGACGGTTCGTCGGATCTCTGAAAACATCTAATACACTCCAAGAATACACTCCTCAGACTTCATTTCCAGACATCGGGAGAATAAGACCCTCGAACCCGAGAAGAATTGTCATTTGACAGAAACTGTCATTTCCCTGCACATCAGCACAGCAGGATTACATGCAAAACCCAGGCCCACAATGGGTTTAAAATAAAATGTAATTCTTCAGTGCAGACTCTCTACTGATTTCCTCTAAGTTTTCAGCGATGAAGCCCTAACAAGCCTGAGCTTCAAGGGGCAGGGTTCTGAGAACCTCTGGGTCACTCTGTCCACTGTTCCTAAGAGAGTCAACTTAGTTAATGGCCCCAAACCTCGGTGGATATTTGGAAGTGAACAGACGTTATTATCTGAATGATCAGACTCAAAATGATGTTTAAAACATATACATTTGTACTGTGTATACATTTATACACATATATGTATTCTGTTTTTGTTTTTTTTTTCCTTCTGCTCAATAAAATTAGCAGCAGTTACAGATGAATTATTGTGGTCATGGTTTGTATTATTTCTAAGGAGGTCACATGCCTTCTATCAACACATGACTTTTGGAAAACGCCTTTTGATGAAAAGATCCCCAACAAGCATGTAACGTTCAAGTGTCATTTCATGTCACTAACATTGTCAGGCACAAGAGTAAATAAATGAGCACTGAGTAACCCAAACAACAGAGCACAGAACAGAGCTAATCGTCTACAGTTGATTTCCCCAAAGGAAGGAATTGTTGTTCAAAAGTGTTTTTTTTTGTTTTTTTGTTTTGTTTTGTTTTTTTTTAAATATTTTTATGTCTTTCAGCTTTGGCTATTTTGTAATAAATATCATACCTTCTCGCATAAACCTACTTGGGTGAGAATGACTTCTCTGAACATGCCTCTTGTCTTTTAGCAGCTGCTGAGTGTTGAGTGACGTACAAGGCACACCTCTGAGTGTCTGTACAGCATTTTATTGATGTACAAAACAGCCTGCTCACCATTCAAAAAAGTGATCTGTATAGTAAGAGTCTCTCTTATCCCCATTTACAGAGAAGGTTTTTAGTGCAAAAAAACATGAAACTGTGTCCCGGCCCACCCCTTCTAGCACACACGCTGATCAGTTTTGTTCAATGCTAGCTGGGGTTATTTGGCTATATTTTGGGCCTCCAGCCATTAATGAATTGCATGATTTTCTTCACCTGCAGTTTGCTTAACTTGAAATCCTCTGAGAGGATTTCTTCTGTTAGTTGAACAAGCAAATTCCCGTCAATCTTTTCGGTCACAAAGAATGATATGACATCTTCAGACAAACCGATAAACCGTAACGACTTGGACACTTCTTCTATCGAGAGTCCCGACAGGTCTGCGGGTGGCTGCCATGGGGAGCCATCGCCGCAGGACCTGGGGGCCAGCTGGAGGTGGAGTGGAGATGAGAAAGGGTAAGAGACCGAGAAGATGTCCTGCATGCCCTTTTTAACAAAATACTGGTCCTCAGAGAGGTCCGGTGACCCCGACTTGGGGTCTTCCTCAGCACCATCGATTTTCAGAGGCAAAGGAGAAGTTCCGGAGGAGGCTTTGTCTTCCACTGGTTTGGGGGCCCTGGGGGGTAAGGCAGGGCACGAAACACTCTGCTTTGTCGAGCTAGCTGCAAGCGTTTTCTCGTCTGTGCTCTCCAGAGAGTAGCTGGCTGACTTGGGACAACCGGAGACGCTGCTACTGAATTCTGCAGGGGCCGAGCTGGTGGGACTGGCCAAGGGTTCACAGCCTTCGAAGTCAAAAGGTGCTGGGCAGTTTCTCTTTGGTGTGCCTGGCGTCTTCTGTCTGGGATAACTGTAACTCCGGCTTGGGTCCAGCAGGAAGTCGCTCCTGGTCTGGCTCTCCGAGGCTCCCGAGTAATGGTTAGGCCACGAGAGCCGGGAGGCGAGCCCTTCAGCGGACAGGCTCCCAGACGGGGACTTCAGGTCCACAGAATCGGTTTTCACGCGGTTGCATGGATAGCAGGAAACAGGAGCACTTTCAGAAGGGCTGGTGTCGCTTTTAGTAACGCTGCTTAAAGGCAAACACAGAAAGGGAGATCAGTTAAAAAAAAAAAGTCAGATACAAGCCTTTCCTTCCCCCATGGATTCTACTTCTGAGTAGAAAAATGCAGTTAGGAAAACATAATTTTTCGTTTCATGAATTCAATAAAATACCTGCTAACCTCATTGAGATTTTTTAACAAAAGAATCTTTAAATTACTAAAATATATTGGTAATTATGGATATGAACATGATGATTTAAAATGCTACAGTGGAGATGGCAAAGACATAATTTATTTGTTAGCTAACAAGAAACTCATTGTTAGTGGGTACCTAGATCTTTATGATGAGAAAAATTCTTAAGCCACGTTTGGGCTCATCATTAACAGGTGCTGGGGCTGATTACTGATGTCTACAGTGCGCAAGGCTGGAGTGAAAGCGGCACATGGGCGCCTCGTGCTGGTCATCCTGTGCTAGTGACACGACTACATCACCGCCACCCATGATTCTATTTCCATCCAAAAGGCTGAGGTAGGAGGAAGTGCTTCAAATAAAATGCATATGCTTGCCTCGGTTTCCATACCATTGAGTCACATTAGCATAAAGATTTAAATGTCTGGAGAACAAAAATACCTGCCAAGGCGAGCTACTTCAAACTGTAAAGATCACAAGGGGAGTCGTGCAAGTGCATTCAGCTCTGGGGCCACAGTTTAAGGGTGACCGAAGCCAGAGCGTGCTCAGAGGTGGGTGACCAGGCGGTGACACCTGGGGACACAGCTGATGGAACCAAGAAGAGAAGACTTACAGCCTAGTGGGCTTCACACTTTCACAGGCTGACAAAGAGAAGCGAGGTGGCCCTATATGTGCTTTTCTAGACATAAGAAGAAATACTTGGAAGTTACATGGAGATAGAGTTCAACTCGACCTGATGAAAGATTTCTTACACACGTGATGGGCATCTGCCCACAATGAAATGAGCTGCATTTCAAAAGAATGAGCTCAGCACCGGGAGGGTCCAGGCAGAAGGGAAGAACTAACTACCTGGCAGCGATGGTCAAGAAGGGCTTCTTGCCCTGGATGACATTTCGAGGAGCACGCGAGCCAGAGGCCCCTTTCACTGCTAAGTCCTGGGGAAGGTGCTGTCTGTCTGCTCACGTGGAACTCAAGGTGGAAGGAACTCGGGCTGGTCTGTGAGAACCGATGGCAGCCCGTGGGCTCCTTCTAAGAGAACCCAGTTGGCCGTGATCACTGATTTCTCAGAGACTCTGGTATCTTTTCTTCCTGGGACACTGGTTCCCTCATCCTAGCTCAAAGCCAACAGGGGCCCCGAAATGCTGTTGCAGGGACACTTTTTGAAACGTGAAGAATGTTTTCTCTCCCACCACCGGCGTAGGCGGTGGTGGCTCTCACGGCCCCGCTTCCTGGCCGACGGCAGAGTGGCACGGAAGGGGGCCCTGGCGTGAAGACTTACATGTCGTGCAGCCCTGAAGAGTAGTAGGACAAGGTGGGGCTGGGAGAGCGGGTCTGCTGCCTCGCCGGCTTGGCTGAGCGAGGAGGGACGGAGGGGCTGGTGGACAAAGGCTTTGCGCTCCGGGGCGGCACGGGCGGGGCGTTCAGGAGCCGGCACTCTTCCCTGACCTGGCGCGGAAAAGAACACTCGGGGTTAGCGACAGACGGACAGAGCCGGGGCAGCTCCACCCCGCAGGGCCAACCGCTCCTCTCACGCGGCGACAGCAGGGGCGTCGGGAGGGGAGAGGGGACCAGCGCGAACGAGGGTGAGGGACACGCAGAGGCCGCCGGAGAGAAAGGCGACGCCTCTCCATCCTCGCCCGGACAGGCGGACTGGAAGGGCCAGCTGCTGCTGAAATACAGCGAGTCACGTGAAATACGGCAAGTCAAAGGGCTGGTGATACGTGAGGACGTATTACACTGGGAGTATTAAGAAAGTAAGGGCATAAGGCAATCGTGCTCTTATGAGGGGATTAAACTCTCCTATTCAGTTGTGTGTATTCACTGTTCAAACTGAATTCAGTTTGATCCAAACCTGAGGGCACAGTGCACCTTCTCCAGGGTCAAAGCTCCTTCTGAAGTTACACTCGGGGCCTCTCACAGGTAAATGTGCACGGGAATCCCCTGGGGATCTTGCTAACATGGAGACTCTGATTCCAGGGACCGCGGCTGGGGCCTGAGATTCTGCATTTCTAATAACCTCTCCAGGGACACTGATGCTGCTGGACCACGGCCCACACGTTGAGAGCAAGGCTATAATTGGAATAATGAAGGCAGCTCTCCAAATCCCCAAAATACTATTTCTATGATGCCTCCAACTCTCTCACCCTCCCCCTGTCTTCACATCAGAGAGGATCCAGGGGACCTGTGATGTCCTGGGCTCTGCAAATCTGCGGCAGTCACCCCAGTTTGTTTTCCACTCGCTCCGGGCCTTCAGAAGGACTTTTTAAAGAAGTGGACACTTTCCTGCACTTCTCTGTGTCAGACAGCAGAGGGCAGTTTATACCTGGCTCTGCCAGTCTACCCTAAACGACACAGGTAAAAACAGAGCCAATTCCGACTTCATCAAAAGCCCTCTTTCCTGCTCTTAGGCCGTGTCCCCACCGATTCCGTCACCTTGCCTTCACTTCCTTTCTGCCTCAGCAGCTCTGGGGTAATAAAGGCAATGAAACAGCCAGCTCCTGTTAGCTTTGGTACTGAGTGTGCCTAAGACCAAATGACACGGGCCCACAGGTTCCACCGCGTCTTCTACCACCTACACCGCACGCCCGGTCTAACTCGGCATCCAGGCCCGATTCCCGTGCCAGAGAGAATCAGATGGGAAGAAAAGTCACCTGTCCATGGCGACCCCAGCAGACCTCAATTCTAAGTGAAATGGAAGCAATTTTAAAAATCTGACCTGCTGGATTTCTTCCCGCGGCGGGGGGTCACTGCTCGCACCTGGAGGGCCCACCACCCCGCTCATGGGGACCCACCGGTTCCAGTTTCTAATCTGAAGCAGCTCTTTAGGCTACAACAAAATACTCAGGGCAGCAGGTTTCTTCTCCAACCGCTGCGGGCTTTCCCCTTTAAAGCTTTTAAAAAGGTGGTAGTGGTGGATGACAGAGGGAAGAAAATCTGGGAGGAAACGAGGTCTAGATAAAGAAGAGAGGATCGTTCGGCTGGCTTGGGGAAACTCTTACACCATTTTAGGGTCTTCTTAAGAAGCTGAGAACCAGCTAGGACATTGGAAAGCTCTGGCTGGATCATTCCTCTGCCTGGCTTGTGGGGGATACACACTGGTTACAAAATAAGTAACCAATATATTGTGTCATCTTGCCTCTTTCTACCTTGTTAGGGAATTGTACAGTACCAACTGTTTCTTTTCTTGCTTAGGGAATGCCTGCAGAATCTAGGGCGGATGGGTTTAACAACTTTATTACAGATGTGCTTGGTTGGGTTTGTGCCTATGGTATTAGTGATCGTGGAAAACGTGAGATGATGAGGAGCCTGTAAGTTAGCTTTTTCACTTTAAAAATAAACACTTAGTCATTCCTCAATATTGCGTTAGAGAGGAACATGAGGAAAAAACGTGGTTAATGCTGGATCTGATTTAGAATTTTCTAAATTTTGGAATTAGTCATTAAGTCTGACATTTCATTAGAGACTGCTTACCTAGATGCCAATTATAATATGCTGAGATGTCAATTACAGTATGCATTTTAATTTAAAGTAGTCAGCTGATGTAGGTCTTAGGACACAGAAAAGCTGCTTTGTAGCTGAATCTGACCTATGGGACGTCCTCTCTTCCTTAAAACCAACCTCAGGCACTCAAGGTCATTTAGAACTGGTTCTGCCACCTCCTTCACAACCGGGCATCCTAAAGAACTTTCCAACAGGTTTCCCACATGAGAGGAGACGGGGTGTGTGTGGGGGGATGACACTGTAGTGAGGAGCATTTGTGGACCACAGGGCCGAGAGGTGAGCTGCGGGGAGCTGGGGGTGTTGACCGCTGAACTCCAAACGGCGTTTGAGATACAGAAAGCTTTTGGGGTGGCCACGCTCCTGAAAGGAGTTAAAGAATGAATGTGAACGTGTGAGAGAGTGTGTGCCTGTGTGTGATTCCCACTCTGGGCAGGTGGGACATGGTCAGCGAGGAGATACTAATACGAAGCCAGAGAAAGGTGATGGATGACAAGGCGGTCTGGGTGTAATCAGGTGAGTTCAAAGGGAAAGAACCAGGCTTATGCGAAACCCATTTTGGAGAAAAGGTAGTTACAAACAACAAAACAAAAAATGGCTCTGAAAGGGTGCCACCCATGACAAGAATTCAGACGTAACCGTGCCGAGGCACAAACGCGCCACAGCGGGCAGGCGCGAGGGCGGCCCGCGCGGAACACGGCTCCGAAGGGCGCCTTCCGCCTGCGGCTGCCGCCTGGTCCCTCGGGCGAAGTCGCACGCCACCGGGAGAACGACATGCTTCGGTGGACCGTACATACTTGGGGTTCAGAAGTTGGGAATCGTGAGGGTTTATCGTACCATCCCACTGTCTCTCACGCCCTGCGGCGGCAAACGTTCTCCTTCCCCTTACTTACGGATCTGACTCAACACGGGGCGTTTGGATGCAAGAGGAATGCGGCTGGGCCTGAAACAAATTTTATCTGACAATAAAAGGCGATTTACGAGCCTGGATGGCCAACCACCCAATTTCCAGTCTCCTCGCATATTCAATTTCACCCTTAAACGCTACATTTTCGGCACAGTCCGAAAAGGCTCGGCGTGTGGCCCCCGTCATGTTACTCCCCATCTCCAGTGGCCCTCTGCTTCCTGGAGAAAGTCCAGTCCCTCCTGCCTTCCACGGGGGCCTCTGCCGTCTTTCTAGCTCTTTCTTCCAGGGAGCAGGAATCACTCCACCTTATCCAGCTTTCTAGTTATTTCTTCCGCTACTCCTCTGTATCAACACACAGGTCCAGGCGCCGTGGTGGATTCAGTGTCACCCGAGCATCTTGTGCTTTCCTGTCCCCGCCCCATTTTAGTTGCCACTGCCCACCCCTACCTAAACGCCAGTTCCTAAGGCCCAGCCCCAAATGTTACATGCTCGGTCTGGACACAAGCACCAGAACTGACCACTGCTTCTGAACTCTGCTAGCACAGTTCACATCAGCTTCCTTTCCACGTATATTCAATTAGCCTGAAGGTGAAAATGGTAGGGACCGTCACCATTGTTATTACTGCTCCGTGGATGGCAGAGTTTGGGGATTTGTCACCTTTGGCACAAATGTGTCGCACAGAATGCCAGGTTAACAGGTGCCACCAAAACAGAAAAAATACAACAAAAAGGCACTTTGATTTTTAAACATATGCCATAAGAATGCCTTTTACATCTTTATGTGGAAATTGTTATTGATACGTCATTTGGGCTAGATATTAATTTTTTGTGTGTCCTCATAGTAGTGTCAATCTGGGGGGGGAAAGGTGCCAGCAGATCTGGCACATAGGACCCCCATCAACTCCACCAGCACCACCACCCCTGACTTAGCATTAGAGTGAAAAGGGCAGTGATGTTATTACTAAACTGGGAAGTGTGGACTCCAGCATCGGCAACCCCAGAGTAACTAATTACTATTTTAAAATGAAGCTGTAATAGAATCCACCATCCTGGTGGACTGGACTCCAACTGGAGCACAGGGAGGGAGAGGAATTTGGATTAGCAGGAATGCTGGTGCTAAGCGAGGGGCAGGCACTCTGTTTTGAGGCAGGTGTGACTATCCATCGCAGATTACGGGCGAGCTTTGCCTACTGGTAGGTAATATCTGGCTATGAGTCACTTGGGTGTTGGCTCCCACTGTTTACGGCAGGGTCAACGAGCACAGCACGGAATCAGGAGGCAGCAGGACAGCTGACTCCCCTCCACACCCAGAGCCTTGCTTCACCAGCAGTTCTCTGGTCTAAAGCTTCTCTTTCCAGCTGCTCACATCCGCCATAATTCTTGCTCCTTTGCAGCAGGTCCTTCCCTTTTCTTATCACCTATCAGATCCCACCATCCGGGATGAAAAGCTGTCCTTGTTACTCAAGCAGGAGATTGCTAACCCAGGGCTAGATATAAAGCTAATTTGTTAAAAAATGATGAGTTCTGCTCTTTCTAGATCTGTCATTTTCTTAAGTCTATGAGGCATACAGGGTGGGGCAAGAGTAGGTTTACAGTTGTTCGTATGGAAAATAGTACAATAACTAATAAATAATAAAACCACAAGAATAAACTCTGTGTCTTACATGCTCACAAGTGTACACCTCCTTCCGCCCCACTCTCTATCCTTACGGAGGCATATTCAGGTGACTGCCTCTAACACACTGACATGATTTAATAGTGGGACTTTGAATTAAGCTATCAGAGGTGTCTATCCTGGGGGCTACCAGCAGGGACTATAGGAGCCATCTACTTCCCAAGAACAAGGCCGTCACTTTCCCTTTCCCTACATACTACATTAATTCCATTTTGTTACTGATTTGTTCAAATACATGTGGTGTGCCTATCATGTGCTCACTGAGCTAGTGTTGAGTGAACAAAAAGAGGTAGCTCATGGCATTAGTTGGGAGGGAGGGAGACAAACACATAATTGGGATACAAATTGGCTGTGGAATAATAGAGGTACGAGCAAGGGTTAGTGGGAGCACCATGGATTTATTCAAGGTGTCCAAAGAAGAACGAATTCCTAGGAAAGTCTTAAGGAAGAAGGAATTACGAGTGTCAAAGGGACAGAGGCTGACAAAACCCCACCAGATGTTCTGGCCTGATGGCTTCGATGACGAGATAAAAGCTGGTGCCATTTATCAGATGGAAACTTAGAAGGAAGAGCAGGGCCTGGGAGAAACCAAGGAGTTCAGTTTTATAGCAAGTTGGAGCTTGATGTTCTACAGATAGCATCTGGAGTCCTGGAGGCGCTGAGATCTCAAGTGAGAAGTGCAGCGGGCCAAAGAGGATGGGCAGATGAGGAGACTAAGAAGATTAAAACAAGTGACCACATCTCACCACTTACAGAGCAGAACCATGGCTGAATGGTGTCCAAGAAGCCAGGCCGGGGTGTGGACAGCAAGAGAAAGACAGAGTAAAGGTGGAAGGATGTCAGGAACTCTGGAAAGGTCTGGAATTCATGTAATAGTTAGCAGGTCGCTGGGGATCCTAGCAAGTGAAGCTTGCGCCAAGTGAGGGGAGCAGAAGCTGGATTCCAGTTGAGTCAAAGCTAGAACAGGAGGTGAAGGCAGAGTTAGTGGGGACGGACCTGCTCTTTTCAGGAATTCTGGCTAGAAAATAAGGGGGAACCAGTTATTAGAAAGGGCTACGTAATTGAAGGAAGCATGTTTGTTGTTGTTTTCTCTTTAACTTGGAATAAACTTGAAAAATGTGCCTGGGTATGTACATGTACACAGGTAACCTGGAGGCTGAGCGCACATGGACTCCTGGTCATCTAGGACAGAAAAGAGAACACACATTTTGCCATTGCACTCTGCCTTCTTCCTGCCATCATTGGCCATACAAAGCGAGAGAAGTCATCAATGGTAGCTTATTACCTAGCAGCTAAAGCAATGACGGAATGAATACACCCAGTAGAATAGATGCCTTTGGAGAGCTTTATATTTTTAAGCGAAGGCAGTCAACAGAGTCAAAACCCAACTCTGATCTGTGGTCAAATCAAACACATCATTGAATGAGGCTATTTTCAGAATACTGTCCAGAAAGCTTACCTTGATTGCCTACCACCTGGAACAGGCATTTAACCTTCCTTTCCCCTCTCCACGTCCTACATCTCTAACTGTTTTTAGCTGGGAGAGACCTGAGCACAGGGTATAGGACCGATAATTTGTGAACCATGGAAAACAAGGTCGTCTCACTAAACAGCCACATGTTAAAAATAATGCATGAGACTCTGTTAATAGTACAAAGCTCATTGTTGTCACATGATTGGAAAACAGGGTTACATGCAGATGTTCAGAGGTCAAAAATGCAAACATTCATACAACTGGAGTGTTTTATACACGTTACCTATGAACTAATTTTCCCCTTGTAATATTAACTTTCTCTGACACTTCCTAGGAATTAAAAGAACATAAGAAACGAAATACACACCCACTGTTTAGGAAGCAGCCTAGTGTGGGAATGGGGGTTTTTGGTATGATCATGTTTCTTGGGAAGTCTTTGTTTGTTTCTTGGAACTCCCTATTTGTCTTCTATGGAAGAAATGGCTCTTTCACCCCCCTTCACAACTGGACCAAGGAGAAAGCTTAAGAAAAGTACATGGTACACTTACTATGACATGTTTTTGCTTAAATGTCTTTTTTTTTTTAAAAAAAAAAAAATCAATTTCACAGCAGTGGTTACTCAACTTTTAAATCAAAGGCAATGGATCTAGAGACACCTGTTGATGAGGCCTATAGTCTAAAATCTAGCTCCACATCCCTGTGGGTGACAATCTCCTTTCTCAAAGGATGGTGGGCAGTCACTACAGAGATTCCGGAACACTTAGGCCGGGCACAGATCATTTCGTCTCTATGTGAAAACCATTCAGGAAATACATATACTACGGAGGAGCTTGATCTAAAATTGGACTCACCTTTCCTATGAGTTTTCTTCTCTAAAAAGCCAACTTCAGGATATTGTCAGCAATCTAAAGAAAGGAGTTTTGTAACCATGCTTCCTTGAACTTTGTAACTTTGCCTTCACTGCCTGCCCTCTGCCCTGTATTTTACATTTCTTCCCACACTCCCTCTCCCAGATAACAAAATCGTTACAGCCGTAAGAAATCTTATTTATAAAGAGGCTTTTATACAGAGAGTTCATAACCCTGTCATGTATCCATCAGGGATATTTTCAGCCAAACAGAAATTAAAGTTTTATAATGACGAAACGGCAATAAACGAGCCTCTATTTGATTAATGGCACAAGGGCAGAAGTGATTTACAGTCAAAATCCTGATTCTCAGATGCGTACGTTTCTTGTTCCAATTTTCTGCACTGATGATAAGGACCTAAGGCAGACCTGTGTCTGAAATAGCTTCTAATTTCCAAGCCTCAGGGGAGGGAGGCAGTGGGGGTGCAGGGGACCACTTACTAGGAGGCAGAAGGGCAACTGGGTCTGAAAAGTATACTTGTTTAAATTCTAGGGTGAGTCCATGGACTCAGAGAAAGAATATGCCATTGAGGCAGAAAATAAAAAGACCTTTTCTGAGCAAGGAGTATAATAATACATTATATATATATTATAAACACACACACACACATTTAAATGGTATATAACCCTCCTATTAATGTGATTTTATGCAAATATTATCTGAGGGTACAGATCTGAAATGAGAGCTATCCCATAGACTATCATAATTACTTTATTAGCATTTTAATCATTGAGACTTTCAATGAACACAGGAGAAAAAAATTCTTGGCCTAGGTTTCACTTAAAAACAAATAACCTACATGAAACTGAAGGCAATTAGTTTCAAAATTACTAAAACACAACAATAATTTAGTCCTAATTTCAATTAACGAGTGGAAATGTAGGTATACGGCTTGCTTACAGAGTACTCCTCAAAAGTTGTAATTAAAATTAATTAAATGTCAAATGCCTTAGGAGACATCATTAATTAGTGAAATCCTGAATGAATCCTTTTGGAGAGCAATTATTTTGAAAAGTAAATAATCTCTTCCAGACTAATATTTTTAGTACCCAAACTTGAATATTAACATGTCAGGTTTATTTAAGAAAAAAAATCTGTCCTTTTGATGCCTTTTCTAATATTAATATTAGACAGATGGAAAAAGTCCAAGGACAAAATAAAATAAAAATTCAAAGTAGAATAAATTCTCACAGCCACTTTCCTCAGCTTATGAAGAAACATTTTTATAGCTTCATTTTTTTTTTTTTTTAAACCTTAGGTGTCACCTAAGGCCCATAATTCTGCAGGGTGGACACTTCCAGGGTTGCGACACCTAGTAGCACTGTGACCTAGCTGGCCATGCTCGAGGAAGAACTTGTCAAGGCAACTTTCAGCCTTAATATTTCTGTACAGGTTTGCCTGGAAATTTTAGTTTTTGACATGTGTTTGCAGCTGTAGAGCCACATGAAGCTTTTCCACAGGCACTCTAGTTCCTCAAAACCCCAATCCCTACTGAAGAATCACACGCTGCTGGGTCCACAGGATACCAAGCATTTCTGTGGCTCCTTTGTCGGTTTATCATGATTCCAAATTTGGCTCCGCAGCTAGGTAACTAACTCCAACACAACACCTAGCTCATCAAGTGCACATTTTTATAGTCAGGTGAAAAGAATGTTTCGTTATTTTTAAACTCATATTAGGTTTTTGCAATATCCTAGAGACCTAATGAAATGAAACCATCACACGTACTTTTGGAATGTGGGGACAACTGGCCCCTGCCTGGGTGCCGGGGCCTCGGATGGTCTGGCAGTGGAGGTAGATGTTCCCGTCCCTGTCCTGGTCCCCGTTAGCCTCCGTGGCTCTCTGGAGAGGCTGTATACCCTAGATAGGAAAGGACAGAGGAAAAAATTCCCCCCAAATCATTCTCTATAGGACCCTAAATCAGAATCCATCCCATATTAAGTTATTGCTACTATTTATTGAATGCCAGGGAAAAGTGCCAAGTACTTTTTACAATACAATAATGCAATGAAGAAATTGTGCCCACAGGAAATGACTCAGGGAGGTTAAATATTTTGCCAAGGTTCGAAGCTACTAAGCGGTAGAGTGAGGATTCAAATCCACGTATGGCTCTTGGACGCCAAGCTACGTGCCTCTGGTTACCTATCCCGTAGGATGACGGATCTCCCTGCTTCCCATTCAGTGCCACTGAGACGACAGGTGAACACTCCCAGGAGGACTGGTATTTCCTTTCATTTTCTCATCAATTGTTCAGCCTGTCTGAGGCACATTCAGACACACCCACTCGCGTCCATAAAGCTCAATCACTCACTTACTGATCTAGGTCCAGTCAATATGGCATGAAATTTACCCTTTAATTCTTATTTTTCTCAAATGCCAACAGCCCAGTATGCTCCGTTACAGGAACTTTATTTACAATGCACTTCCAGCCTTGTAACAATGCACATAAGCTACCAATCCATCTTGTAGCTCATTCCCTGCACCCTGTTTCTCGCAGGCCGTGGGGGCATCTCTAACCACCACAAAGGTTAACAAATTCTTCATCACTATTGCAGTAGAACTTGGTTTAAACCAGTGGTAACGACCCAGAGCTCCTTTTATGATTTTCCTTTCATGAATCTCAGGAATTGCTGTAATGTCAACAACTACCCCAGAGTAAATACACTGCTCTGTTATTGAAGAAGATGAAGGATATTAACCTCTGGGCTCTCAGGTCCCCATGTTGGATACTGCTGCATAAATGGTTTCAGAAGGGTTGTGATCCTGTAGTTTTGACAATTTGTAATTCACTGCACAGACCAGAGCAGTCTGGACGTCAAACATGCTATTTATAGGATTTCATGCAATATAAAGTCTTCCCATCATTGCTCTCCAAAATGGCATTTCTTAAGAGGAAAAGAGAAAGAAAAAATAAAGAACAGCTCTTGTAGATTGTCACTCACAGAGTGTACCTGGATGAATATTTTAGACATATTAGCCAATATTCAGAAAATTGAGATTATGGACAGAGGCCCACAATGTTCTGAAAAGATGTGCTTAGAATAAATGTATGAAACAATAAACTTAAGAGAGACGGTCAAGTCACTCTGATTCGAGGGCACTTTGCACAATTTAAAAAAATTCAAGTGTCACCGTTTAGTGAGCTGGGCATGCCCCCTCAGCCTCGGCTCATCTGCCACAGTTCTGAGGGGTACAGGAGCCGCTTCCCCTCTGTGCCTGGAACCAGGACCTTGGACATTCCTGTTAGGAAGGGAATCGGCTCTCCTATTCTGGAGAGGTAAGTAGCAATTTTGTTGTCTTTACAAAAATACACGAGGACTAGAGGATAATTATAAACAGCCATATCAAGTCCAAGCTGGGTTAAGAAGGCTAAGCCTCTGAGGATCTGCGGGGCCCCACGGGCTAGTGTTCCACCCTCGCGTATGGGCGGAACAGCACCGAGGAGCATAGCCCCGGTGACGCCAGAGCTGCAGCACAGCAAAGGCCCTCAGCACTTGCTGGTCAGAGAGCACAGCTAGTGCTGCAACTCAGGACGCTGAAGCCGGAAGGGAAGAACAGACGCAGAGGGAAATGGACAGACGGACACTCACGGCAAAGAGGCCACTGCACCTCCGATCTTGACTGCGTCACAGGCTGCGGCAAAACAGGGCTCATTCGCCCATTACTAGCTCTGCTTCCCTTTCTGCGCAAGACATGCTTTCTCTGACTCTGTCCCATTGCTCCAGCACCTCCTGTTCCTAAAGACTGGGTCAGAGTTGTCACCGGCCCAGAGACTGTCTCACTTGAAAGCTGATCACCATCTTTAATTATCAGGCGGAAGAGCTGTTAGACACACGGCACATCTCTCCCCCAGGATTTACTCCACTGTCACTATGCAAAGAACGTTTATTTAATTCTGTGGGAGCACTTGAATTTCTGCCCCATTAAAGTTCCCTTCTGAAAATGACAAGCTGAAGCCACATCTGACAATCATGACGTCCTTTGGATCCCACACACATCCTAAAGAGGGAAAGCTCATTTCATGATCACAGAACCCGTAAAAAATAGGACTTCATTTCAAATGTCTAATTTTTTAAAGTAAATGAAATGATTTCAGGTGTGTTTATAAAAAACCTTTATGATTAGAGCATTCTATCAACACTGGACATGCTCTGAAAAGATTCTCTTACATCATAAGAAATTACAGCTTAGACTGGAGGCCAAAATCTTTTCTTTTCCTGTAAGATTTACTTTTAGTGTCACAATTAACATTTCAAGGTCAAGTATCAACGTCAAGATAGAGCGTCAATATTTATGTTCTTACTCATCTTATGTGCCACGGGGAGGGAAAACTACTTTCCTACCTAGACTTGGTTACATAAATGACTCTGGGTGTGACTACCATGTATGAGTCAATCAGTAAACAAACAGGAGTCCCCACTATGCACCAGGTAGGACCAAAGTTCTATAGCTCATTTGGGTCAGGGCTGCAAGCTTCAAGTAACATCAACTATAGAGCTGAGTTGAGACATACATAAAAATCACCTAGAGTACTTGCCAGGAAGAATGTCCTTTTTACTTTTAACCTCTTTTTGGAGAAATATCCTCTGACATGATTTAAAATGATGAAGGACTCTAACCCCACCAAGACTGCCCCCCTCCCAATTCCACGACCCCTGCTAGATATAGGGAATCTCTGAGCTTGTGCCTTAAGGTCTGTGGGAGATCCTTCAAGGAGCAGGAGAAAGTCTAGATCTTCAGTTTCTGGGGAGTTATGTCCTGGAACAAAGAGCCAGAAGTGGGTCCTGGCTCAGGAGACTGCAGCAGTGAGGGCTCTGCATGGATAGCTGAGCATGACACCTGGCCCAAAGTGCTGCCTGATGTCCGGGGCTGTCCATATCTGGCTCCAGCCACTGGGTGACCCCTGCCTCATCACCCTATTTAGACCTATTCCACTGGCCCAACAAAACTTCTATTTATCCTGACCTGTCCCAGTTTCTACACCTTTGCTCATGCTATTCTGGAATGCCCTTCTTTGTCTTCTCTCTGCTTTTCCAGCTCCCATATATTCTTTCAGTTCATTCAAAATGCCATAATCTCTATGAAGGCTTCTCTTATTCATCACCCAATTAGACGTTCCTTTCTCTTCTGAATTCCCACACATATTATTTATGTACAGCTCTCTTCCACTGATTATCACACTTTAACTTGCATGATCGTCATCTCTTTTCACCTGTTATCTTCCCTACAAACTGAAAGGTACTAGAACTCAGAGTCCAGGTCTTACTCATGGTCGTATTTCTAGCATCGCATCCACTAAGTAATTCCATGGTTTTGAAATTGGGTCTGCACAGCACCAAGGTTCCAGAGAGGTGTCCTGAGACCACCTCCTGGTGGGGCAGAGATCACTCAGGGGTATGCGAGACCCTCTCCTCCCAGTCTGTGCTTCAGTCAGATGAATTTTTATTTTGTGTCTTGTATTAATTGTGATTAATACGAGTTCTTTCCTTTAAGAATTCTGCTGCAGATGGGGGGGGGGGAACCCCCCATTGCAATAGGTACTGTCAAAAAAATGAAGAGAATTACACCCAATGCCTCTAGTGCTTTCTCCCTTCGGATATAATGAAATCCAACAATCAAATACGAGAAGCAAAGGTTCAGAGTGCCTGTCAACCAGACCGTGGTCAAAACAGAGGGCCCTTTCTCCTCTCTTACACTGACCTTTTACATTAAAGTTTGACAGAAGCCCCCTCAAGCTCTGACTGAGTTATGTCTAAGGGTTGAATAGAACCACCCTGGCACCTGGTTCTGTTCTGGGGTGTGTGTGTGGGTGTGTGTGCGCGTGTGCATGTGTGTGTACATGAGCACACCCACTACACTTTGATCTCAATATAACTTCAGGGATACAGGAAAGAGATACAAATTATGCTGATGTCTCTTGATGCCCCCCCGCCCCCCAAGGAGAAACCTACTTCTCCTTCAGTCTTCCCTGGCACTGTAGAAGGGCCTCCCACCTCCTCTGCTGCTCAGGCGAAAAAATCTAGGAATTTTCCTTGATTTCTCTGTTTCCTTCACTACCCACACCCAGTTTATCAGTAGATACTGTCTACCTCTGCAACGTGTCCGAAGCAGCTCATTCCTCCCTGCCACCCACTGCTACCAACTGCTGTGCCTCCGGGCACTTACCATGCCAGACCTCTGGTGCTGTGACCGCCTCTCTCTAGTCTCCCGGCTTCTGCTCCCCCCCCCAGGACCTGTTCTCTGGACAGCAGCGGAAATCATGTTTAATCTTCCCCCATTAAACCCTCAAAGGGTCGCTCATCAAGCCCAGAGTAAAACCCTAGCCCCTAAGTGGTAAAATGAATCTAGCAAGCTTTTGGAGCTCACTCCCAACTAGGCAAGCTTGCTCATTCTGATCATCTCCCGTCGGGGGGTTAACCCTTCCTTCAGGCAAGGAAATAAAGGAGTGGGGGGCTGCGCAGAGCGCTCTGGAGGGGCTGGCCCGTCACCCACAAACAGGCATGACTTACGGCTTCAGACTTGGGAGGCACTGGAGGTGGAGGTAGGGCAATCTCTGAGGACTTCATCACTGCTCCCAGGGCCCCAGGAACGGGAAGAGGCGACGGCGCACACTTGGACCGGGCAGAACCTCTGGCCTGGTCGCACCTGCTCCTCTCGCTCAGGGAGCGCGCCAGAGGCCGGTGGCCGGGGCTGCTTCCCTCCAGCCACAGCTCTTCGTAAGGAAGCTCCGACTTTCCTGGGAGCCCCGTCGACTCTTCGCTGGACTCTGGGAAAAGGTAGTCGCTCCCGCTGTCCCCCGAGTCCTGGCAGGGCAGGATGTCGTGAGGAAAGGGGGCCCACTCTCCCCCCAGGTTCCTGCAGCCGTGCAGGTTCACCTCGCTGTTGCCATGGAGGTTGTTGCCATACACGCAGACGGAGAGCCGGTGGAAAGACTGGGTGAGCTCGTCGCGGGCATAGCTGAGGGCACTGGGCACGTGGTTGTGGCCCGAGCACCGGCCCTTCTTGGGGCTCTTGCAGTCCTCACTCCAGTCGGTCTTCACGTCGCGGACGGCCCGCGAATACTCATCGATGTCGAACTGCTCCTGGCAGATACCCAGCCAGTGATGGACCAGGGCCTCCGGCCACATGTCCCCCTTCACCAGGTGCTCCGGGAGGCTAAACTTGGGGACGGTCAAGTGCAAGGGGAAGTGCATGGGGAGGACCTTGTTGCTGCGCAGCACACAGCACACCACCACCGTCTTGGTCTGGATGTTCACGAACTTGTAGCGGTGCCCCTCGCGGATGAAGTGCAGGTCGTAGGGGTTCCTAGGCGGCGGGCTGGGCACCGTCACGTTCACGGGAAGCCTGGTTTTCTCGACAATGTTGCGGATGGTGTGCTCTCCCTCCTGCATCTGCAGCTCCAGGGGGCTCCGGGTGCTGAACCGGCCCTTGCACTGGAAGGGAAGGCTGATGCTCTCGTTGGTGCGGTGATTCATGCAGATGAGGCACGGCATCTTGCCTTTCCCCAGCCTGCTGATGGAATTGAGCTTCCCGATCTTCTTGAAGATCGTGTTGAGCCTCGACTTCTCCTTAAACGTCTTCGCGTAAAGGATCTCGGCCTGCCCCATGAGGGTGAGCTCGTCGCCCGTGCACAGGGTGATGTTGTAAACTTCCGTGTCCTCGTTGCACTCGCCCGAAGCAACCTGCAAAGAGGATCAGTCAGGGTTTAGGCTGGTTTCCCCATGGTCCGCTCACGCGAGAGAGCAGGGAGCTCGCTCGGGGAGACGCGCGCACCACGGGAAACGGGGATCTGCTTAACACCAAGTTTAGCCACTCCATTTTTTATGCATTTATGTAGCTAACAGTATCAATCTACCTCAGAGAAATATAGACACACATACACAATTCGGTTACTGAGTTTCTTCCTATAATTTATTCATTTTTCCATGTACATCATCAATGGTAGTACTGATCTCACATATGCCATTATATATGGATATGCCTTAACTTATATGACCAGTTCCTTACTGTTTGACACATGGGCTTTCCCAATGTTTACCAATTATCAACAGTGTTGCAATGAACATTTTTATAGTTCAATTATTTCCTTGGAATAAAGGCCCAGAAGTAGAATTACACAGACAAAACTATGTATATGTTTGAAAGGTCCAATGTGTATTGCCCACTGTGCTCCAGCAATGGTGTCCTTATTTATACTCCTTCACTTTATGGAATTATCTGTCTTCCATACCCATGCCAAATAAGTTTAATATTTACTAATATTAAAGGTAAAGAATGCATCCTGTATTTTTATACTGAATATCTCTGATTATTAGTATGGTAAATACTTTTGGGTATTTATATATTTGGCTATTCAGATCTCTACCTTTGGGGATTGTCTATTTGTGTCTTTCACTGGCTGTTCTATTGGGATGGTCATCTTATTGATTACTTTTTATGTAATGTGAATACCATTTATGCTACATATTTTTCAATTTGTTGCTTGACTTTCAATTTCATATCTTACAGCTTCTTAAAGTACTAAGGTTTTTTTCTTTTATGTAGCAAATATTTTCCAAATTTTTCTTTGTAATTTCATTCTCGGATATTACGTGTCTATTAGTTATCATAATACAGATCAGTGGTTCTGAACTAGGGGTAATTTTACCACCACCCCGAAATCCTGGGGACATTTGACAATGTCTGGAGACATTTTTGATTGCCATGACTGGGAGGGTGGTACTTATATCTAGTGGGAAGAGACAAGGGGTGTTGCTAAATATGCTATAATGCACAGTAGAATCCCCACAACAAAAAATTATCCAGTCCAAATTTCTATAGTGCTGAGGTTGAGAAATGCTCATATAATTAACCAATATTTTCTTCTAGTATTTTGATGGTTTTGTTTATTAACAATTTAACTTATTGGACCACAATTTCTTTGGTGGATTATTTAAGGTAGGAATCTAACTTTGGTGTTTTAAACAGTTAACTGAGTGTCCGGTAGACTTCCTAAGTAACCATCCCCTTCATCACTGATTGGAAGTGTCCCTTTTATCATATACTAAATTTATAAAACACATACACTCAAATGTATGCATATATTTGCATTTGGGGGGCCACTGTATCCTAATGACCTTTCTGACTATTTTCCCATCAAAATTATACTGTTTTAATTTTATAGCTTTATCTTACGTTTTCAGATCTGACAACAAAAGCCCTCATTTGTGGCTATTTGGACACAAAACATTTTTGCATGGTAAGAAACAAGAGAAGCAAAACCAAATGTCAAGTAACAGATTGAGAGAAAACATTTGCTATATATATTACAGGTAAAGAGCCAATGTCCCTGATATATAAGCAGCTTTTAAAAAAATGACCAAAAATCATCCAGAAAAACAGGCAAAAGTTATGAAAAAACTACTTCACTAAAAGATGCACAATGGACTTCAAATCTATGAAAAGATGTACAACTTTTATAATAAGAGACATTACACTGAGATACCATTTCTCTCTAGGAACACTCATAAATGTTCAAAGCTTGACACTGTCCTCGGCTGGTAAGGCTGTAAGGAAACAGGCCCTCTCGTTCACGGCTGGTGGGAGCGCAAAACATACAAGCCAGGTGGCGGGGACTTTGCCAGTGGCTAATCAAACTAAGCAGGCGTTCATCCCCCCACCCAGGAATCCTACTTTTAGGAATTTACCCTGAAGACATTCCTTCAACGGTGTGAAAATGCACATGGATAAGGTTATTCATTGTAGCATTATTTGCATTTGCAAAATAATCAGAACTGATCTAAACGCCCAAACACAGAAGACCCATTGAACAAAGTACCTGAATCAGTTCTGTGCGAAAAAGCGAGAATGATGAGCTCAACAAATCTAATATGAAACGACTTCCAGGTTATACTGGTAAGTTAAAAAAAAAAAAAAGCAAAGGAACAAAAGAAAATATGCAAGAAAACAGTGAAATTAGTTACCCACAGCAGCTAGGGAGAGGAACCTGGTGCAGGACCATGGAGGAAGGGACACCTCTGTGAGTATACTTTGCCATAGAGTTTCAACTTCAAGGAAGTATGCTAATGTTCTAAATATTCAAAAGTAAAATGAAGTCAACAGAATTAAAACAACCCCTTAGAGCGGAATGCAAATGGAAACGGATGAATCCAACCATATTTCAAATGAATAAACTAAACAGCTGGTGACAGAGACAGAGGAATAACCCCAGCAACTCTGGAGCATTGTCTTTGACACTATGTTACCAGTAGGGAAAAAATCCCCAGCAGACACTGTGTTCTTTTTAGGTCTGCTTTGCACAGGGATATGGGTATAGTGATTCTGAAACAACTTTATATGTACTGTAGGATTGAACAAATAAGTAAATGTTTTGATATTTTGGGAGTCAAGAGTTTTCACTGTGGAAGGGGAAATAGAAATATGGCCTTGGGAAAGGCAAGAAAGAACTCCATGGGGTTGGATTGGAATTAGTTTATCAGCATTAACTCAGAATTTTCACACACACACACACACACACTCTCTCTCTCTCTCTCTCTCTCTCTCTCTCTCTCTCTCTCTCTCTCTCTCTCTCTCTCTCCCCTTAGCTTTGTTCTTTCAAGGGACTAGAAGCAAAGACTCCCATTATCATCAAATATACCTAGTGCCCAAACCATTCCTCACTCAAAGGAACCAGTGCTGTTTGGACAAGGGACTGATTCCAGGGCTAGAGCAATAAAGGTACAAAAGGAGCTTGGAACATTTTGTTATGCCAGAAAGTAAAGAAGGGCTCATAAGATGATGGGAATATGTTCAAAGGACAGAAAACCCAGCCGGAGTCAGCCCACACTGGCCAACTCTTGGACAATTTGAGCATCACAATAAAGACCACAACGAACTATAATCTATTGAGTAAAAGAGGAATGTCTAAGTTTATATTATTAAGAAAATGATGAATGAATAAATTAAAAAATAAAGGAAGGAAAGCTGATAAATGTAGAAAAGTGATGGATCTGGAAAGTCATAATTTTGCAACTATTATAATAAGATTATGTACTAGAATCATTAATGAATTTATAGAAGTTTGATTAAGGAGTAGGTTATGTGCAGGGCCTTAAAAGTGTCTTCTCCCAGACAGCAACTGGAGCAAGTAAAGAAATTTAACATCACAAAGAGAGGCATACCCATATCGTGTGCCCCTGGATGTGATTCCCTGAGAAGTTCAGACCTTCACTTATGTAACATTCCACTTAAAAGTGCATTACTGGAATCTAATGAGAAAATATCAGACAAAGCCAAATTGAGAAATATTCCCGAGGGTATGTTTTTATTGATTTTTAGTGACAGAGGAAGGGAAAGAGAGAGAGAAACACTGACAGGTTGCCCCTGTGTGCACCCCAACTGGGGATCGAACCCACAACCTAGGTAAGTGCCCTGACTGGAGACAGCCCTCAGCCTTTTGGTGGGCAGGGTGATGCTCCAACCAACTGGCCCACCTGGCCAGGTCTGAGATGGTTTTTAAAAAAATCACAGTAATGTGTCTTTTTCAATTCTAGTTTTCTAAGCTTCTACAAAGAAATTAAAAATTTTAAAAATCAAATGCTATTTCTATATTCAGTAAGATGGCTATATGCTTACTTATAATTTTAATGCACTGATTTCCTATTATAATAGATTCCCAAATATTAAAACAACCCTACATGCCTGAAATAATCTCCACATGATCAAGCTGTACTTAAAGCTATATTGCACAATTCTCTGATAATAACTGATCTATGATTTATGTATCTTACAGGTGAGATTAGTCTACAGTCCTGTCACGTTATCTTTATCAGGTTTTAGTATCAGACTTACATCAAGCCTAAGGTTGACTTTTTCTTTTACGTTAATAAAAAACCATCTGGGTAACATGACTGATAATTCGCATATTGCTTACTGAGTAATCATCGGTCCATGCTTAGAAAACTAAGTAGTAACAATCTCTGTAAATGAGATTCCTTCCCACTCTACTGTTGCTCATCTCTATAATTTTAACCTTTGGAACAAGCCAATTGTCAATCAACATTAGTGCTATAAAAACAGCTCTGTTGTCTCCACAGAGAAGTGACTTTCTTTGTAAGAGGCATTATCAGTACAGAAATAGCAGCACAATATTGTTTTAATGGCAGTTGAAGTTCCTAAGGTTTAAAATCCATGTTAGGTGACTAAACAGATTCAAAGTTAAGTATAATTTTTTTAATAAGACCTCAATTTAACTGTGCTTACTTTCAGACTCAGTATTCAACTTGCCCTCACATGGATCCTGGGCTTCTACATCGGAATAAGTTTAGGAATGTAAATAAATATTAACTTTTATTTGAAATAATTGCAGATTTGCAGAAAAGTTGCAGGCAGTACAGAGAGTTGCTGTATACGTCAATACAATATTATTAACTCAGCTACAAGCTTTGTTTGGATTTCACCAATTTTCTTCCTTTCATGTCCTTTTTTCTGACCTAGGATCAAACCAATGAGCACACTGCACCTAGTCCTTTGATCTGTGAGCTTCTTGGTCTTTCCTTGTTTTTTATGACCTCGACGGTTTTGAAGAATACAGTTTTGAAGGTGGTGTTTTGTTTATGAATAGCCCGGCTGGCGTGGCTCAGCGGTTGAGCATTGACTTAGGATCCAGGCGATCGGGGTTCGATTCCCGGTCAGGGCACATGCCCGGGTTGTGCGCTCGATCCCCAGTCGGGGGCGTGCAGGAGGCAGCCGGTCAATGACTCTCTCATCATTGATGTTTCTCTCTCTCTCTCTCTCTCTCTGAAATCAATAAAGATATATTTTTTAAAAAAAAGCTAATGAATAATTTATAAATGATAGTACTGGCACATAGGAGGGCTGACTTTCTTTTCCTGCAGGACCTGCAGCTGAAAGGTTGCAGTTATTTTATTCTCCTGACTTCGGTCACCAAGAATCCTGTTTGCTATTAATTCCAGCTTTCTGTTATCCTGAAGGCTTTTACTTTCAGTTACTATCTATTTAAGCTTACAACAATATAGATCAGAGGTCAGCAAACTACTACCCTGGGTCCAAATCCGGCCCACCTCCTAAATTTGTAAATAAAGTTTTATTAGGACTCAGCTATGCCCATTCATTTATGTAAAGTCTACGGCTGCTTTCACTGTCACACTGTTAGGTAGCTGCAACAGAGACTGTAGAGCCCACAAACTCTAAAATATTTATTCTTTTTCCCTTTACAGAAAAAATTTGCTGGTCCCTGGTACAGATAAATGGAAAGAACTATGGCCTTTGGAAATTAATTGGTACAACATATTAATGGTACAGTACTATTAACTAAACTATGAGATGAGTTTGAATCCTGCCTTTATTGTGAGGTGACCTCACACAAAGTGTTTTACTTTTTTGAATTTCGGTTTCCTCTTCTATAAAAAGGGATTATCACCATCTACTTTGCAGGCTAAATCAATGTATGCAAACAACTTCCCACAGTGTCTGGTGTATGGTAGCCTCTCAATAAATAGTGACCATTATTATTACTTGTATTAATAATAAACCATTTTAATTCTTACAACTGCTTCACACTGCCTTCCACATCTCTGTATTTTCATGTTGGTTTCTATTCCATCCACTACTGTTTCCAAGCACAAACCACTCCTTCTAAGCATGATCCTTTCTATTATACTGTGAATTGTTCAAAGTTTTATTGAATGTTTTATCCCAGAAGAAAACTTAATGTCAGAATAGGGCTGAAACACCATTACAGTTATATCTCAAAGGAAGTGAATGTACTAGTCTCCAAAATGCTCAGCTGCATTGCTCTACTTCCTTTTCATTGGAACTTTGTAAAAAACTTGGCAGTTTATCCATTTGGATCAGGATGGAGACAGGGATGTTGAGAGACAGGGTTCTCATGAGATTTGAGTAGCACACACACTAACTCTCCAGCAACAAATTATTTCCAGTTTACAGGGAGCCAGCGGCGTTTCTCAAATATGAAGAAATAACAAAGTATATGTTATTTAGCAACTTAAATTGATACTTACTATAATTTTCCTAATTTACCTTTATAAACACACTCCTTCCGGAATGAATAAATTATAGGTCTATTGAGTACCCCACACCAAATGAGCTGAAGGAGAATGTCTACACAGCTTTTGAGATACAAATCAGACAGTCTGTGCACAGATTAAACAGATCAAAATGATCTGTTCTAAATGTTACTCTCTGGGCACATTCAACAGTTTTGTCAACATTTCCATGTATGTGTGTACTTCTAAAGGAAGTTATTTCTACTCCCATACATAAAAATGCATAGCATATGTGAGTGCAATCTGTGATCCCAGGCTCCCAACTCTGATGTCATCATTAATGCTAGCAATTAGCTCTGCATAAATTATGAGACTAATGTACCTACCAATCCTGTGGTCACTGTCAATGACAGATGAAGAATCTCATAAATAAATGTTCTTCCTTTGGCAGTTGAGCCAAATAGTCTCCTCTGGTTTCTACAGATGTGATTTATTTGCATAATTTCTTTCCTTTTTATTATTCTTTTTAATAGCCAAAGAAACAATGTGCTCTGTCTAAGTGCTCTGGTATGCGTGCCTGGTTAACATTTCCAGTTTCAATGTTTCCTGAGAGGAAGTAATTCAAAGTGTGTTATCTAAACAACTCTAATAGGTCTAATCCAGGAAACTATCAGGGTTTTACTATTCATAACACCACTCAGAGGTAATACCCCATGGTGAAGCAACATTTTAAAACACTGATGTAAAGTTTACTCTCTCTCTCTCTGACGGCTCTGGCAATAGGCAATCTGTTCTCTAAGAATAGTTGCTCTAAAGATCAAACATATCACAGAGGTTAAAATTTCAACTCTTGGAAAAAATCAGGATTGATCAGACTGATTTATAAATTAAATAGATAATATTTGATTAATATTAGCACATTTCTCCCCAAACTTCAATTTTTATAATTCTTTCCTTTGGAAAAATGGCAGAAAATGAGAAAGAAAGGGCATGAAGAGTTCAGATAAATGTCAATCCTGAGTGTCTTTTTTATATTTTTTTAAACAGGAAATAGGGCAAAGAGGACAAGTACGATGGCAATGATTTAATTTGTGATGCGCGCCATAGGACTGGTCCACTGGGAGTTTTTCAGAGGAGGTCTTAAAAACCTCAGATGGCATAAAAAGCACTAGTCTGTCTTCAAACACTGAAGTAATTAATCTCACAATTGTATCCAATTTACCATTCTGCAAGAATCTGAAAAATAAATGGCATCTGACTCATTGTAAGAAAGACTGAAAATAAAAATGAGCTACCTCTAAATTCATTCACTTTTAATTTTTAAAATTCATTCTTATACAGAAAAATTCACGTTGCATAGTAACTGATCATTTCGGGTCTCTCTGTACGAATACAGTCACGTCCCACATAATGAAGTTTCAGCCAACAATGGACCGCATATATGCCGGTGGCCCCTAAGACTATAATGGAGCAAAAAAATTACTATTGCCTAGTGACATCATAGCTGTTGTAAGTTCCTAGTGCAGCACATTACTCACGTGTTTTTGGTGATGCTGGTGTGGCCAACCTACCGTGCTGCTAGCTGTGTAACAGTAGAGCACATATAATTATGTATAGTGCATTACGCTTGAAAATGACAATAAATGACTGTGTTACTGGGTTTTACTATAGTTTTTATTTAAAAATATATTTACTATACTATAGTTTTTACTGTTGCTTACTACCTCTCTTGATTGCAGCATTTTTTCTTGTGCTTAATTTAATCTTGTGTTGTTTTGTACAGTAACTTGCTGCATAGGCTTGTAGCCTAGGAGCAAAAGGCTACACCATGTAGCCCAGGTGTGTAGTGGGCTAGACCATTTAGGTTTGTGTAAGTGCACTTTATGATGTTCACACAAGGACAAAATTGCCTAATGATGCATTTCTCAGAATGATACATATCCAAGAACAAGGCAGTGAGCTTAAAGGCCTCTGAGCAGTTGTTGATGTTAGGGCTTATAGTAAAACGTTTAAGGACCTTAACTCAGTGTAGTTACTCCTATCCAATCAAAATTCTATCCAACTTGGTTACTAGTTTCCAGCCCACAGTAGAACAGAAGTAAAAATTAAAACTAGAAATGAAGACTGTTAAGGCAAGCATTCTAACAAACACAAGAGGCAACAAACAAATAATTTAAATGAGACCACAAAACACTACAAAACAGGGTTGCAGGGCCTCTCCCTATAAAGGCGAAAATCTACACATCTCAGGAGATGAGGGTAAGTTTTAAATTTTGTTCAAGAACTTCTCCTTAAGATGGCAAAAACCTGCAATACATTTTAAGAAACTGAACGAAAATGACAGTTATTTTGGACAGGATTTTTGTTAAAATTTAGAGCTACCCCCAAAGCTGGCTATCTAGAATTACTCATGCTCCAAGGCTCCAGAGAGATGGCAGAAACCGCCAGAGCAAATGATCCCAGTCCTTTTGAAAACTTACAGGAAAAACCTGCCTTTCTGACATTATTATAATCTTACACCATGAGGAGATTCCTTTCTTGAATCGTCAGGACAGAAACTAGGAACATATTTTAAACTAGGAATGATGGTTATGATTAAACTATACTCTTAAAACAAAACAACAAAACAAAAAAAACTCCCTAAAGAACCATAAATGTTTCAGCACCATTATTTTATATTACTTTACAGGATGTCCATGGAACGGCCAATGAATGCAGAAAAAAGGGCTACTGGGAAGCTGTTTTTGCCTTTTAGAAAACAAACATGATCAGAAAGAAGGCAGAGAGTAAAAAAATTATGACAAGAGCAGAATCACAAGCAGTGGAATACTGAATACCTCTCTATTAATGTATTTTCAAGGCCTTGTCTGTAGTCTGTTCTCTTAAAATGAGTAAAAAAGTAACATGACATATGTTTAACTTGTTAACTACTCTATGTAGGGAAATAAGATACAGTCTAACTAGTTGGCAGAAGGGATAAGATCTTTATTTCTTCAGCACTAAAGGTAACTAATACATCAAGTTAAAAGGCACACAGATTGCCTCAAATCCAGGAGTCGGGGTGTTAAAAAGGCTGCTTCTTAGTAACCTGAAAGCCTTGGGAAAAAAATCCAAAAATTTAGCATCAAGTTACATGAATTATATTAAACTTTAGAACTTTTGCTTACTTATTCAGTAATGCATTTTAGCCATTTCAGTGTATCTTTAACAATGCAAGAACCCAACTCTGGTCTTGTTTCTCTATCAATACTCATTAATATTCTGGGTTAATATTTTACAGCAGTTTTGAAGGGGTTCCTTTTGACAGGCGCTAATCTAATCAGAAATCTAATGATGCCAACAGAGAAGAAACATCAAGTTAACTTGTAGGATTTTATTTTTAAAATACTGGTATGATACTCTGGTATGAAATAAGATGTAAAAATCTACACATATACCATTCATAAAAGCTGCCCAATCCTGTGTATCAGATCATAAGTGTTTCAGAAATACAAAAACAAAAGGATCTGGTTAGGCAATAATCATTGAACATGTTTATTAATTTTTTACAAAAAGAATATTAAATGTGCAAGCTGTTGTGTCAGTGTGAAAGGGTATTCTGATAACAATCATAAGCCTTATCTCAAATCCACAAACAGAATGTGAGGGAGCAGAAAGGTGACTGGATTGAATTAGGAGACCTGGCTTTGCTGCTAAGTAGTTTTGCGGCTTTTTGTGAATCAATGAAGTGAGCTAACATCTGCTTCTTAGTTTTCATATTTGTTAAAAGGAGTAGGACGAGGCAACGTGTAAGGGCCTTTCCAGATCTAAAATTTAATGATTATAAAAACTCAATGTCTGTAAACGTCCACCCTGCTGGGTTATTTATAATAGTTTATCATTTTACTCTTGATCGTATTTCTCAGTATTGAGAAGCTTAGCTATCAGTTAGGTTGTCTGAATCTTATACGCTTATCCCTATTTAAAAAGACAACCCTGACATCCTTCACCCCACACTGTGGCAGCTCTGCTGCTAGACACTGACATCTCTGCCAAAAACAGGTGCCAAAGCCAGTAATCAGGAGCTGATATGCAGGTGACAGGACTGTCAGCTCAGCTCCCGTCCCAGACCACATGCGAATGGTTCTTAAGAGGTCTGTGCTTGCGGATGTGGTGACTAGTTACACATCTGACTGAAACCTCACAAGTCCTGAGTGGGGCACTTTCCCCAGCTGAGACAATACAAACTTGTTATTTTGCCCCTGGGGAAATTTCTATGCTGGAACAGCTGAAAGCTTGGACCTCATTAGCTGGAACGAAAATAGCAACATTATAGCATCCAGATTAGGGTATTTGGGTTCCCTCTGATTTGAGAGCAGTAATTTTAATGCAGAAAGCTTTTGGGCGTCAGCAGTGAAGTCAAGATGCCTTTTACCCACTTAAAGAGAGTTCCAAGTTTCCCAGCTCCGAATCTGAAGGCTGCCCTTTCTTCCCTCTCTCTCCACAAATGTTACAATAAAGGCGGAACTTAAATTAAGACTTAATTTGTTAGTCATTATTTTGATGGCAGGAAAATATTGTGTGGGAAAATTTCTCATCATTGCTGGGCTGAGTTTGAAAGGCTGGAAGACATTTGAAATAATTCACTTAGTACTGGAATAATAAGTTTCCAAAAAAGTATTTGAGGTGAAGGGTATTTTGAAACAACAATAAAAGTAACGGTTAAGATGTTCTTAATATTAAGACACTGGCTATAGAGTACTAAATAAAGAGTAGGTGGAATAATCTGTGGTGGGAAATTTCTTGAGAATGTGAAACTTATTTTAGTAGGAGTTTATGTTCTAAATCAGGGGTTGGAGAACTTTTTCCTATCGGGCTAGATAGTAGTAATTTTAGGCTTTGTGGGTCATATGGTCTCTGTTGCAACTACTCAACTCTGCTGCTCTACTGTGGCCCTGGGCAAAACGCAGGTGGTGGCTGGCCTTGGCCTGCACCTCCCGGGAAGTCCTAGAGTCAGTGGACAGCTTCAGACCACGTTGAAGCGTCACCACTCAACCACCTCTACAAGTGACATACTCAAGGGGGAAACACTCAGGGGGCAGACTCAGCAGGAACCAGAGCCTGGCTGAGGTAAGTCCTGTGCTGTGGGGCAGGCCTCTGCATAGCTGATCCTCCACCATGGTCGGTTGTCAAAGCCAGTCCTTGAAGTCAACAGGTTTGGGGGTAAATCCCTCCGCGTTGACGTGCCAACAGCACGTCAATTGAGCAATCAAAGCTCAATTACAATAGGAGAGTGTACACAGCTCACACGAAGTGTGCACCTCGAGTGCCCAGCATAACTCTCACATTTATGCAGACCCATCTCTTTTTAAATGTACAACCTCCTTTTAATCATCTAGAGATGCAAATAATGATATATATATGGCAGGAAAAGTTACTAGGAAAATCTCCTATATGTCATTAAATTAAACTCTTGTCCTATCTTTTTTTTTTGGAGAGTAGCAACATAAATATTTTTGAGAGTTTTTGTTCTGTAATCAGTAATTATGAAATAAATAAATGTCTTTGAGGAGAAAAAAAGTGACAGAAAACTTCCCTAACCTGGTGAAGGAAACAGACATACAAGTCCAGGAAGCACAATCCCAAACAAGATGAACCCAAACAGGCCCACACCAAGACACATCATAATTAAAACACCAAAGGTTAAAGACAAAGGAAGAATCTTGAAAGCAGCATGAGAAAAGCAGTTAGTTACCTACAAGTGAGCTCCCATAAGACTATCACCTGATTTCTTAATAGAAACTTTGCAGACCAGAAGGGACTGGCAAGAAATACTCAGTGATGAAATGCAAGGACCTACAACCAAGATTACTCTACCCAGCAAAGCTATCATTTAGAATCGAAGGGCAATAAAGAGCTTCCAGGACAAGAAAAAGCTAAGGGAGTTCATCACCAGCAAACCAGTGTGACATGAAATGTTAAAGGGTCTTCTTTAAGAAGAAGAAGAAAAGGGAAAAAGATAAAAAATAAGAATAAAATCGCAAGAAATACATATCTTTCAACAATTGAATTTAAAAAACAAAATAAATAAGCAGAAAAGAAACAGACTCACAGATAGAGAACAATTTGACAGTTGCCAGATGGGCGGGGTATTGGGGGATGGGTGAAAATGGTGAAGGGATTAAGAAGTACAAATTGGTTGTTACAGAATAGTCATGGGGATGTAAATTACAGCATAGGGAATATAGTAAATAACATTGTAAAAACTATGTATGGTGTCAGGTGGTTGCTAGATTTATTGGGATGATCACTTAGAAAGTTATGTAATGTCTAATCACTGGAGTGTTCACCTGTAACTAATATAATAAGGTATGTCAACTGTAATTGAAAAATAAAAATGATTTAAAAATAAGGGGAAAAAAGAAATAGGATATCTTCTGGCTTTAGAAGTAAACATGAGGATAGAGATGGCTGATGAAAAAGCTAAAAGATAATTAGAAAGAAAATGCCTATTATAGTTAAAAACAAATATGCAGGAAAGCAGATATACAAAATAAAAATCCTCACCATGGAAACCAAAAACTGAATGGATAAAGGAAAACATGTCTAAGAGGCACATTTAGAACTACAGTTCTGAAAATATCAAATGCCATTAGCTTGGAGAAGTTGGAGGATATGTATACACACGATCCGAGAGAGGTGTCCAGCCCATGTATTCTTTCATTTTTTTTAGTTTTTTGTTTTTTTAGCCTTTTTATCTTCCATTTTCTGTTCTTATCTTCTCAGTTGCTCACATAAATTACATCCTTAGATTTGAAAAAAAACATGTACTCCTGTCATTTCCTATATTACTGCCTAAAGTTCAGTTTCAAGCATTTTACATTCTACCAGCACTCCTATTTGGCACCTCGCTTTCTTAAACATATCCATTTCAAAGTTCCTTAATCCCATCAGGATCTCCAATTTTCACTGGGTTCATATTTGTATTCATACTTCCTCACCCAGTGAGGAGTCTACGCTCAATGCTACTTGTCACTCTAGGGCACACTTCACCTGTCCCTTTGCTGATCTCTGTTACGCTCATCTGGTAGAGCCCCAACTGTGTCTATACCTGCATCCACGCAGCTGAAGATGGCTGGAAGAGTAAAAGGTTGGTACTAAGTAATCTCACTTGAAATTTACCTTGACCAAACTCTGGGACCACCCTACTATATACTTCCCTGGTTAACTTACTTTCTGGGTCTCAGAGCTGATTTATTTCCTTCCTGTCAAGACTGTCGAAGGCTTCCAGTTTGCTAAATTTAACTGTTCATTCCCAGTCCTTACCTAATTCAATCACTAAGTAGAATTTGACACAGGTGACCATCCCTATTTGAAACACTTTTGCCATTTGGCTTCTGGGACCTCTACGTGTTTCATCATCTTTAAATCTCTCGGCTACTCATTTCGATCACTCCTCTAGACCCCAGTGGTGGCATGTTCCAGAGCTCAGTCCTCTCTTCTTCATTTAGCCTCTAGGTCAGAGTTTCTCAGCCTCGGCACTACTGGCATTCTGTGCCCGATCATTCTTTGCCATGGGGCTGTCCTGTGCATTGTAGGCTGTTTAGCAGCACCCCTGTCTTTTTCTTGCTAGATGCCAGCAGCCCCTGCACGCCAAACCCCCTAAGCTGTGCCCATCAAAATTGTATCTAGACATTGTGAAATGTCCCCTGGGGGGGCAAAAATCACCTGTGGTTAAGAACCACTTATGTAGGTGAACTCAACCAACCCCATGGTTTCAAATGCCATCTAGGAGCTGATGAGCCACAAATACATACCCCAAGCTCAGACCCTGCCCCAAGCTCAGACTTGTATATACAACTGTCTTCTCAACCTCATTATTTGGAGGCCCTATTTGTACTTGTTTATTTATTGTTTGCCACTCCAGTAGATTATAATCTCCCGGGAGGCAGGGACTTAAATTACTTATCTCCAGAGCCTAGAACAGTGTGGAGCATGCAGTAGGTGCTCAAAATATATTTGCTGGTTAAAGAGTTAAATACTTAACATATATTAATTCATTTCACACAGTTAATCAATGATGGGGCAATCAGGTAGATAATTTTAAACATCAAGGCATCTTTGAAAGACACCCTTATTGAATTTTTTAAAAAAAAGGAATGTCTTTATTTTTAAATAAGTGTGCAAACAAGACTAATTTAAATCCTATCAAGACACTAATGGAATAGGATTTGATTAAACCTCTGGCCAACGACTCTTGGTAAGTTTAAAAATGAATGTGTTCTCACAAATCTTCAATGTAAATGAATACAAATTGTCTTGACTGGGCCACTTATATGGCTGAAAATTATAAATATATTTTAATATAAGCACAATTTGTTTAGTAAAAAGTCTTACAAAGTACAAAAATATCACCCATTTTAATAATAAAATTAAAGAAAGTAGACTATAGCAGCTGTATTTTAGAACTGGAGGAGAGAATGACTTCTTAGCTTAGCCAATTAAATGTTCAGGACCACTTCTCCAATACGGATGCTGTCTTGAGCATTCCCTGCTTTCCTGGGGAGGGTGGGCGGAGAGATTCACCCACAAAGACACTGTTGCACTGTTGGAATATGATACCATGGATGCAGTCTGTTTTTCACATACAGTAAATTTCTAAGGAAAATGATTCTTGCCCTCTGAATCTCGACATGTTCAGGGAATGTGACTCAGTTGGCCTTCTTGCTGAAATGAGGTTAAACAGAAAATCTTTTCAATGTGAACACTTAGTGTAATTGTGGATGTTGTTAAGAAAATACAGCGGACTTGCAGGCAGTAAGGTTGAACCCAGCTGGTGGCATTGCTTCTCTGGCTGGTCCCTTTGCGAAGACAAAACTAACGTAGCACAGGAAACACTATTGAGCTTTTCTCTGATAAACAAGGATCATTTAATACCTATTGGCAACATTCTATACATTGATTTTCCCTATGTATGCTGATACAGAGTCTATAAAAAGTGGAATGAATATATGCTGATCTCAGGCTATGCTCTGGAAGTCTCTCTCTTTCTTTAACTACGAGTCCGGTATTAGATCCTTCATATGCCTTTTGCCTGCTCCTACAAGTGGAGTATCCAGCCTCATAGAAGATCTGGCCAAACAACTGTTCCATATTAGGAAATAAAGTCCAAATTAAAAACACACATGCACACACACACACACACACACAGACAAACTTCTGATCTGCCTTAGCAGTTATCCTAGCAAAAGACAATGCTAATTAAGCACAGTTACCTGTCTGGGCATCAGGTCAGCTACAGCACATGAAACTCTTAAAAGACCAGTTTTGGCCACTGACACCTACACATTAGGTAGATGGATCTTTCCTAGGAGGCCCAGATGGGCACTTTCTGCGTATGTAATGACCTGAAAGTTAAATCATTTTAGTGAGGATAAATATTTGGATCTTCTAGAGCTACCTTCACGTTGAATGTTATTTCCTCCATGACGTACACGCGCTCAGGAAATGCTTTAGCCACTTCCTCCACGCTGTTGAAATACTGCACTGGCTCCTTTATATCTCGGTCTTGTTCCAGCAGCTTGAATTGGCCTAAAATACATGATAAATGGAAGAGATGTGAGGTGTTTACGCCGGACAGCTGTCACCGTGGCGACAGCATCCCCTTTCCTTACTCCCACTCTTCTCGTCCAAGGCTTCTAATCATTACTGTTAAAAAAAAAAAAAAGTTACCATGGCTGAAGGCTTTTTTAAACATCAGCTTAAAAATGAAAACAGGCATGTATTTTTCCCCCTTTTTTCTTTGCTTATATTCAGAGTGTATTACCAGAGGTCCAAAATCAAACTGAATGGATGCTCACTTGTAATTTGACCTCAAAGTAAAAATTTGTTCTGTGTTGCTCATGTTGTTTGTAACAGTAAGTCAGGTTGTCATTTAGTGGCAATAATACCCATACACGTTATAGTCTAAACCCAAGGCCAAGTGGCTCGAGGGACTAATTTTTAAAATTAGTGTTCTAAAAATCTGCAAATAGAATAAAAGAATCTTGAGGACCCTCAGGTTTCACAGATATTCCTGGTTTCAACACTACGTAGGTGATGCTGAAGCCTCCCAAGCTGCTATAATTTGTGACGCAAGCAAGGAGCCTGTGCTCAGAGGAGCCGGATGGGAGGGAAGGGGGTGAGACTCCTTTTAATGAATGAGCCACTTGGCATCTGCAGCAACAAGTGGCTTCCTTCTTTCATTTTCACTGCCATGTGTGAAATTCGTGAGAGTAGACTGCACTATCGTGGTATCCAAAATTTAGGGGATTTTCGAAGAACTTTGAACATATTCCTAAAAATGTCAAGGATCTATTATGCTGTTTATACATTTTCAATATTTATGATACTGCTACATTCTAGGAGTTGTTTTCAGTTTCGAATAAAAGGCCATATACAATTAAGTCAATGACATAGCGATTCTCTGTAGTCTTTTTCTGAATGCTGTTTGCAATATAACACTTGAGAAACCTGAAAAGGAATTAAAAGCTATTCTGAGGCAGATCTCTCAGCATGTGTGTATAAGGCGTCAGGCAGAAACAGGGACACTTTCATTCACAGTCTCAACACATTTATTTTTAGCATTTATTGGGTGGAGGCATTATTTTAAATGCTGGAAATAATAAACAGACCAGGTAAAAATCTCTGTCCTCCTGGAGATTACACTGTAGTGGGAGACAGATGATAAATATAATAAATGAGTAGAGTATATACTATGTTAGAAGTCTAAAAGTGCTGTTAAAAATAGGGCAAAGCGAAGGGGATGGAGAGTAGGTGCAGCTGAGGTGACCTTTGATGTAGCTGGGAGCTGAGTTCTCAGAATTACTGACGCAGGCAATGGCCTCTGCAAAGGCCCTTGGGCGGATGGGTGGGTGCCTGCTTGGCAAGCTGCCTGTGTGGCCGGAGTGGGTGGGAAAAAGTAAGAAAAAAGAAAAAGAAAGTCAGAGAAGTAACAGGTGGTCAGGTTGTGTACACCTTTGAAGAATTGTAGCTCTTCATCTGAGTGGAATGGGGAGGCACGGGGGGAGAGGAGGGAATCTAATCGACCTTACAGGAGGATCGCCCCGGTTGCCATGCTGAAAAGACTATAAAGATGCAAGGCACAGAAGGCGAGTTAGGGGGCTCGGGCAACAATCCAGGCGTAAGATGCAGGGGTTCGGAAGCAGTGGGAAAGTGTGGGGAATCTGAACGGAGCCGCCGCGAGCTTAGGCGGGGGGGTTGGAGGGGTGGGGGCAGGATCAGGCGTCCAGTCCGGATGGGGTAAGTCTGAGATATCTATTAGACATGTAAACGGAGCTATCCCCAAAGGGCTTAGACGGACATGTAAGTGTGGAAGGCAGGAGAAAGGTCTGGCTGGAAACAATAAATCTGGGAGTCATCAGCACGTGGATGATACTGAAAGTCACGGCCCTTTAATGAGGATGACGCCTGGGCTTAGGTACAGGCCGAGGTCTAAGGTTTGAGTCCCGGGAGACCGAAGGACTGGCCAGGGGAGTAAAAGGGAACTCCGCCAGGGGGCATTCTGGGAGCCAGGGGATTACAGCGAGGGCTGAGGGCGATGCCAAATGCTGCCGACAGGACTGTGACACGAGGGCTGAGAACTCTTCCATTTAGCAGCTTGTACTTGACTGAGGACTTGGACACAAGCACTGGAATAGCTGGGCCAAAAGCCTGACTGAACTAGATTTAAGAGAGACTGACAAAGGAGAACTGGGAATAAGAAGACTGGACACCAGATGATGTTTTGGGGAGTTCTGCTGTGGAGGGGAGAGGAGAGATGGAGTGGTCGCTAAAGGGAGGAAGTGGATTGGGATGTAGGGCAGGCGAGCTTTTGTTTTTCCTAATATGATGGATGCTGATGGGAATGACCAACAGATGATGAGAATCACTGGAGCATATCCTTGCGTAGGCGGGGACGGCGGAGGGGAAGGCTGGCCCTCAACAGCAGTTCATCTGTGACAAGTTCAGTGGCAGCTGGCGGAAGCTGTCTTTTTTGCTTCAATATTTCCAGCTAAAGTCAGAACGAAGGCCTCAGTCGAGAATAAGGCTGAGAGAGGAGGTGCTGGAGTATTAAAGCAAGAGCAGAAGGCAGTAAAAAGCCCACTGAGAGTGGGTGCTGTAATACCACCGTCGGGCAGCCGTAAGTTCCCACTCGAGGTTCATGGTCATGAATGAAAAGTGAAATCAAACAGTACCGTTTTGTGTTTTTCTCCAGTTAATGTCGGATCCACAGGGGCTGGCATGGAGCAGGCAGGGATTTGGAATCAGCCAGGATGGTGAAATCGCCAAGTGAGCATGAGAAATGAGAGAGGGCACAGGAGTCGGCACGTAAGCAATGGAGTGGCTATGACGAAGGTCCGTGGAACTTGACCTGGGCCGACATCCTGAGAGGGGCGGAGAGGAGGAAAGGAATAGTGGGATAATGGATGGCGGGTTCCGATGGTGTTGATTTCTGTGCCCGGCAGGGAGTGAGCTCGAGAGCCAGGCAGAGGACAGCGGTCGGAGAGTGGCAGTGTGCGGTGGGGATAAAGGAAGGTGCAGGTTTCGGTGAAGGTGCGATCTAGGGGGCAAGCAAGGGCGGTAAGGCTGAGGTGGTGAGAAGCTACAGGGACTGAGAAGCCAGGCGTGTGACAAGAATCATACACGTAGGCATGAGAAGAGAAGTGCTGCTGCAGAGGACGGTGGTGAGCCAGGAGTGAAAATGATGGAGAAAGGAAGGAGGAACCATAAGCTTGGCAGATGACTACAACGATGGGGTGGTGAGTGATCCAGTCTTGATGACAAGAGACTTAAAGCTGAGCGATTTTTAGGGTGGACTGAAGTGAAACGAATGGTCAAGCATGTAATGAAGAGCACAGAGACCAATTACCCCCCCCCCCCAACTTTGGAGCAAAAAATGAGAGCTGCCCCCTCTCCCCCCGAGGGCTTCAGGAGAGCTAGGCTTTCAGGGGCTCTCCAGGTTTCGATTTAACAAGATGAAAGTAATTTCAGAGAAGAGTTTAAGGATATAGGGACTTTGCTGGTGATGAACCTTGATGGGAGAGTTTTCAGAGGACAGAAGGGAGGGTGCCCCTGGACATGATGCAACAGCTCACATACCTTTTGGACGTATGTAGGTGCATGAATGATACATTTGAAAATACAGTCAAAATATGTTAATTATATTCTTTTCACAAAAAAACAACAATTTTTAAAAACTCAAAAAGATTATGGCAATTTCAATACACTTATTTAAATAAAATCTGCCCCCAATTAAACATTTCATGTCTCTTACTTAGCCCACGTACAAGTTCTTAATAATTATAATGAATCCACAAAGTTTTATACTGTTCCTTCCCATACTTTTATACATTTTAACTATTTTTCTATTCTGGCATAATTAGTCTGAGTTAGGCAGATGCCTAATTTAAGTGCAAACTCTGCCACTTAAAAGTTTTATGAGACTGACAAATTTCTAATCCATCTGAGCCCTGTTTCCTTGCCTATAAAGTGGGGACACTTCAAAGGGCTGCTGTGAGGATTAACCGAGATGATGAGTTTCAAGTATTAGCAAAGAAACCATTTAGCAACTCTCAGCTCCTTTTCTTCTTCTAGAGATGCAGAGATTTTCTTTTCTCCTTTTGGCTCATATTTTTTACATAAATTTTCTAGAGTGGGATTGTTAAATCAAAGGGTATCACACAAGTCCTTGTATTTAATATGTATGGCTATATTGCTTTGCAAAATACTGAAACCAATTTATATCTCTACCAGCGGCCTATGTGAATCCTAGTTGGACCACAATCTGCTAGCTCTGAGTATTTTTTAAATTAGACCATTCAATGGGTATTGAAGAGCATCTCTTCCTGTATTAATCTGCATCTCTTTGAATAGTAATGAAGTTAAATATTTGAATGTTTCTTGTGCAAACAACTGTATTAATATATAATAAACATATCTAGTAGAGTCTAAATTTCTCTTAACATGCATCTAAGAGTCTATTGGATATTATACTTATAAATCCCATTAGCATCAAATTCAACCTGTCTAAACTCAAGGAAGCACAATGTCTCACATGCAATAGGTGATTAATAAATGTTTACTGAACAAAAGACAGAAAGTTACTTTAATCCTGGGATTGGTAAACAATGAAGCACTGCATTAGTAACGGCAGGTTTTCAAAGTTATGAACAACAGATGAAATATGTTACTATACACAAGGTTTGCTTGTTTATAAACATTAGATGAATGTTTCACTCATCAGAATAAGAAAGCAATGGTGTGTTATTGGGCTACTTAAAAATCATTATCTGAATACGTCTCAAGGACCAATCCAATCAAAGAATAAGTTAGATAAGCAGCTGAAAGAGACAGAAGTAGTTATAAAGAGAAATCCAGGCTCTATTATTTGAACCAAAATATCAGCAATCATAGCAAACAGGGTAAGAGAAAGTATGAGTTCTAACGGTCTTATTTCATGAGAAGAAGCATTTTATTTTGCCAGGAGATACATTTTTCCTCCCCTAAGAGGACTCTATCACCTGATCTGTCATCCCTTTAACACCATTTTTCTTCTCTGCCTATTTGGGGGCCTGTTCTTTAAGCATTCTTTATTTTTCTATTGTATTCGTGATCTTATACTATTTAGCAGCCTCAAATATATTTTGGTTTATGGGCAAATATTTGGTGTGGCTGTGGTGTCAATGTTAAGCTGTATAGATTCTAAACTTGTCTCACCTGTTTGTTGTTTGGCCAGGAAGGAAAACTTCATAATCACACACATGGGAGCACTTAAAAGAAACCATTCTGAGAACAATTAACATAAACCAATGAAAGAATAAGAATAAAGTTAATAGCTAAATATGACCAAATGCTACAAGTTTTAGCATTTGAACATATTGTACATTAAAAAATAGGCTCCTTTCATTCACTCTTTTAACTGTTTATTGAATATCTAAGAGTCAGTTAACTTCTCTCTCTCCTTTTCCATACAGTTTCTTCGCACTGTCCGGGAAGATTTCAGTTTATACGTTTCTTTGTGTACATATATTATTATTTTAAACGTTTTCCTGTCATATGTTTATCTAAAACCAAATAATTATTTTACATTTCTTACACCCAACAAATGCCTTTAAAATCTAAATATATCAAATGTCTTAATGTAATGTTTTAAATTCTGGGTCACAGTACACATGTGGCATTTTATTTGCAGCAGTTGGCAAGCTTATTCTGTAAATATTTTAGGTTTCATGGGCTAAATGGTCTCTGTCACAACTATGCAACTCCAGGGACTTCTCGAAAGCTGCCAATGACAATATGTAAACAAATTAGAGCAGCTGTGCTCCAATCAAACTTTACTTATAAGAACAGGCAGCAGGTCAGATTTGGCGATCAGGCCACATTATTTGCTGACCTGTCCTGCGGGAAGGAGTGGAATGTATAGGTCAGGGTAAAAACAGGAAGAGGAGACATTAGAAGTGAAAATGATCAGACCTATATCCCAATACTCCTGAAGAGTTATACCGAGGTCTCTTGTAAGGTTCTTGAAAACACATCCTGAGCTGACACATGTTTATCTTAGAATAGAAGCTTTCCCCTTTCAATAGGAGTCAAAAAAAGTAGTGTAAATGGTAAAAGTGGATTTTACTAGAAGAGTAATGAAAATCGCCAGCAAACATGAATGCTCACATCCTCTCCATATATTTTACAAGACCAAATTTCTATGAACTTGTACTGAGCTTCTCTTCTTTTATAAAAGGCTATGTATGACCCTCTCGGATGAGTCAACCTGAAGTACTTTGGGAAAGATGCTGAGCTACTGTGCTCTCTCCTCTGTGACTGCAGCAGCCTGGGAGTCCAAATGACGCCAGTCAAACTTTGGAGACAATCTAAGAGTTAAGAGCCAGCTCCCTACCAAAATGCGAAATCAATTTACATGACACATTCCCACAACCCCCACACGGAGGAACTAATTTTTTAACAGACCATTTCATGAATAACAGAGTCTTTGTGCCACCAAATAAAAACATTTGGAGATCGTTGAAACATCTGTTCTGAGATGTTACTGTCAAACTCGGTTCTCGGAGAGGGAGGAAACTGCATTGTCTTTCGACAGCTTTGATGATTTCATAAAACGTCTCTGCTGAGAGCTGTTCCATGTGCAGGACCCCGAAACCTCCAGGAATGAATTCAACACCGACAACATGCTCATCTAGTACAGTTTAAATAAATCTAAGATAATATTTAAAAAGCAAAGATTGGCACTCTATTGCACTGCTTTCGTGAAGTGTTTCTAAAACTACATTACATAATTAATATGGAGACAAGAAATAACTGTCATCCAGAAAATATCCATTTTTGTGTGTGTCACTCAAAACAGTCACAGTGATTTACCTCAACACGGATGCGCACTAAGCACAGCTAAGAGGCCCAGGCCCTACCTGAGGCATCTGTTTCGAGCACCTGTCCAAGGCTGCAGGGGCTATCCTACAACATACACTTTTTTGCTTAGACATAAAAGGTTACCTGTCAGAAATGAAAAATGGAAACAAATTTTGCTAATTAAGAAGAGAGCAACAATGCCGAGGCACGTAGAATTAACAGGGAGTTAGCGGTGGTCAAATTCAGGTCCGTCGTGTTCGTTACTGGCTGGGGAGTCAGGGTCAGTGGTCAGCGGGAAGGAAGTTCTATGCTACTGGTGCAGATGGAGCTCCCATGACTTGTGCTTCCCTGGTTCCCATCCTTGCTTGTAATGAGCACAGTCTGTGGTAAATCTTCTTTTACAGCTATGGCTTTACTCTTCACTGTCCCTTCAGCACAGTGGTCGACTTTATGCGCGTAAATAAAAAGAAACAAAATGAGAGCCGAGGCCTTTAGTATCCATCTGTGGGCCCATAACTCAAGTGAACAACAATATTCTATTGGCATTTCCCTCCCTGTAGGGAGCAGGAAAATGCTGCATAGGCCAGCACAAAATGAAGAAATAGAAGAGAAAGTAGCAGCAATAAAAACGGCACCAGAATATCAAAGCAACCTGAGAGTGGCTAAATGGTTACGATAAAGGAGCCCTGGAATGTTGAAGATGCCAGGTCCCTGTCTGTGTCATTTAGTGTGGTACCTCCAGCACCGCCGCACGTGGCATAAAGTAGGTTCTTTATGAATGAATTCATGAATGAATTCTTCCCACTTTCCTTCTCTTAACGTCTTTCAGAGGCAGGCCACCAACATTAAGTTAGACGGTCTCAAGTCCGCTGTGTAAATGAGATGCAATCTGGTTCACGTAATTGAACATTAAGACCATTGGCCCATTTCCAAATGTGAAGACATGAACAATTCTCAAGTCACAGAAAAAACAAAGCCATTGATATTTTTCAGAAAGCAAATAAACTGGGACAGGAACCTGCACTTATCCTGAAGATTTCACTTTACAAATACTCTTGTGCTTTTATCTTTATGTGTGCATGCAGGCTGAAGTTCCTACAGGATTGAAATGTAAGACTGGGATTGCCAGGTAAAAGATAAGCATCTTGTTATTTTAAACTGCACCAACCAATATACAGCCTTTGAAAAAGTTTATGTAAATGTTCACTTCCACCAACAATGTATGAAAACTCATCAGTGTTGGCAAACCACTTAGCTACCCTTTCTTGAGTAATGGGGAGAGTTTTAAAGATTACTTAACATGTGCAGTTGCCAAAAACATCAAGTACCAGAGGGTACAGAGTGAAAAGTCAGTCTCCTTCTCAATCTTATCCCAAGATCTCCTCACAGAGGCAGCAGCTATGAGGCAAATGCTATGTCTGTACATCCATCCAGACATAGCATTTGATATCGTCCATCTGCACACATAATGCTACTCTTTCCAAAACAAACAGTAGCGTTCTGCATACTTCTTTTATCATTCCATAAAAATCAGTTTCATTTTTTAAGAGCTGCACAGTATTCCCCGCTGTACAAATGCCATAACTAATTTAATCAGTCCTCTGTTGACTGGCATTTATTTATAAATTTATTCCAATCTTTTGTAGTCACAGCGACGCTGAAGTTAATATCCTTGTACGGAAGGGTTTGCGTACTTAATGCAAGTACATTGGTGGGAAATGCTTAAGTGTGGGATTGCTGGGCAAAAGGGTAAGTGCATTTTTATTTCTGAGTGATAGTGCCAAACTCATTTTATAGGCTTTCTGCCCACTTGTATTCCCACTACCAATGTGTTTCCTCATACCTTTCCTAACACTCTATTGACAAACTTTAAAAACAATTATCATTGCCAATCTGACAGGTGAAAATAGTTATCTCATTGCGGTTTTAACTGCATTTTTATTTTAAAGGTAGATCTGATTTTTTTAATTAAGCAACTTATATTTTATATTCTGTGAATTTTCTGTTCATTTTCTTCTTCTTATTTTTGTTAATCCTCACATGAGGATGTTTTTTCCATGGCTTTTCAGAGAGTGGAAAGGAGGTAGAAAGGGGTGGGAGACAGAGAGACATCAATGTGAGAGAGACACATCGACTGGTTGCCTCCCACACGAGCGCCCCAACTGGGGGGGCTATGGGACAAACCAAAGCCCAGGTACATGCTCTTGAACTGACCGGGAATCCAACCCCTGACACTTCTGTGTGTGGGCCGACGCTCTAACCACTGAGCCACCCCGGCCAGGGCTGTTCAGTTTTTTCTCCCGACTGCCAATTTAAAAAATTTCCACTAATCTTAAGTATATTTAAAAATTAAAAACACAAACTTAAAATACTACAACAGAGCATTTCCTATTCTAAAAACTGACTCCCTACATCACTTATAGTTAGTTCCTAAAATTACCATTTGGTGGGGAGGGGGCAGAGTGCAAGAAGAACTGGGAGAAAAGAAAGATAAAGAACAAATCTCAGTACAGAGGCTCAAAGCATATAACTGCAGAGAAGCAGGACTAAAGCCAAAGAACAGAAAGAAATCATCAACCAAAACATAAAGAATTTCATAATAATCATGTGGGTATTTCTATTTATTTCTTTATCTGAGATTATATAGAACAAGCGGTCACAATTTCAATTCTGAAATTCTATCCTTGAACTTAACCAGACCTAGCTGGATTCAAGATTAAATCATTCTGGGACACATATTCAAACCAGCCAAACTACTTCACACCATGCGAATGGTTTCCTTATTTTTTGAAAATGGGAAAACTGAATTTTTCATCACTTCGAATTGGTTAGTGGCTTCTTCAGAATTACCAGAAATCTTCTGAGGCACAGTGATCATAAATGTGATGGAACCTAAAAAAGGCTGTAGATGTGAACATGGTCACTAACATGTTATGGTGGAAACCTTGTGTCTTCACCTTTTTTCTCCTAGACTCGTTTTTTTCGTAAATCTTGCCCTTTGCTTGAAATCTCTTTGCCCTCAGCACTCACTGCTACTATTCTGGCTTCAAGACTCATCACTTCCTAACTGAATTACTGCCTCAGATTTTTAAGCCCATCTCCATCTCTGCGCTTCCATCATAACTGTACTTATCCTAAAACACAACCCGAATGGACTGCATGTCACTCAAGAACCTAAGTGTTCAATAAACACTGGTAGACTAAACGAACAAAGTATAATAGCTCTTCAGTTTCTAACCAAGCCCAGGCTCTTCTGCCTTAGCTTTCAAGAGCCCCCATGGTCTGGTTTCACTCATCTTCTGCACACATTTCCCCCACCATCTGTGTGCAGTCAATACTCATTCTCTCCCCTTCGTCTTTGCTCATGTTCTTTATTCAGTTTGTGCAAAACTATGGATCCTCCTGTGACATCCTAAGCTCTGTGCACGACCGTCTTCCCCTCTTATTCTTTCGTCTCCCACTTTCTCAGTTCTCCTGGGGGACCTCCTCTATCATCTTGGCTTCAAGGACGACCTAATAAGGTGACAATATACCAACCTTCTCGCCAGTCAGATCGCTCCTGAATTTCACATTGGTCTAACCAATACGTGATGTGTATCTCCAACAGCTCTCCCACAAAGATGACGCATGCAAAACTAAATTTATCTTTATCCTTCTTGAACCAAGCAGCCACCCAAGTCAGAAACATGGGTGGTCATCCCTGACTTCTGCCTTTCCCTAATCTCTCACATCCAACTGGTATCAATTCAATTTCATTCCTTCTCCTGTATCAATCAATTCCTTCCTATCTCCACAACTACTGCAGATTCCCAACTGCATCATCTCTCACTGTAGCCAGTTTTCCTAGTTGATTGCTTTGCCCCTTGACTTCCAGGAAACCATCCTTTTACACTATTGCATAACATTAAAATCAAGTCATATTTTAAATGAGGATAATTTGCAGAGGATTTATTTACAACAGGACTATTGATAATGGTATGGGTGGGCTGTAGTGGAAACAGTGATAACCTGGGGATAGTACAGAGATGAAGATGTCACCACCAAAGGCCTGAAGGGACAAAGGAAAGGACTAGTTACTGGAAGGAGTAAATTATATAAATAAGGTCCCCTTCAGAAGGGGAGATGAAGCTGTTCCCTGGTGATTCATCAGGGAGGAAGCCAGGAGAATAAAGACCTTGACATGACTCTCTCTTGCCACCCATCTACTGCTGGGAGTATTTACCCATTGGCTGAACTCAATTGGAAATCAAAGGGCATGAAAGTCTGCTAAGTTAGTCCTATCCTATGTCAGCCTCTGAGGTGCAGCAGGGTGGAGGCAGTAGAGAATGGATTGGGGATGTGTGCCCTTGCAGCCTCTGTTTAAAAGACTTGGGTGGCTCTCTAACTCCTATAAAGTTTAACTTCTTAATGAATACACATCCCTCCAAGATCTGGCCCTCACTCTACTCTCATGATGCTAAAACGCATCTAGATCCACCCACGGTGAACTATGTCTTCTCATGCTGAACTCACTATCTGGAATGCCTCTCCTCTATTCCCAGGTTGGGTCAATCTATTCATCCCAAATCAATTTACTCACCACCTACTCTATAAAAAAACTTCCTATCTCAGGTATATAATTGGCCACATTCTTTTGTGATTTCATTATCTAGCTATGGATTTTTATCAAAGCATGTATAATGTTTTATTGTTCTTATTTGTTTACATGTTTATCTTTGTACACCAAATAGTACAAACTCTCTAAAGAAAGCAGGGGATGTGTCAATCACCTTTTTATTCCTAGTGCTCAATACTGTGCAAGACACACAGTAGGAAAATCAATGACAGCTGAATGAAGGAATGAACTTCAGCATCAGCTCAAGTCCAATGCCATCGATGAGGTTTCCCTGACCACCTCACTCCATGCTAATCTTCACCGATATTCATTACCAGGGTTTAATGCTTAATTACTCCCTACTTATTTTACTCAGTTTTGTATTGTTTTCTTAGTTAGACCACAAGTGCCTTGACAAGAGAAATCATGTCTTCTGTTTCTCTGACAACACAGTTTGAGTCCACAGCAGAAATTCAATAAATGCTTGCTCTGAGGAGTGAGCATTTAGATCAGGAGAAATATATATTTTTTGGAGTCTCAAAACCAAATACTTACGTGACCAGAAAAGTTATATAAATTGGTAAAATTTATTAAAAAAAGAAAAAAAAAGAAAAAAGGTAGAGACGATGGCCTCATAGCTCTAACACCTACTTATTTCCAGAGGCAAGAAACCTAGCTTTTATGTAAACATGTCCAATTTGTAATGGTTGGCTGAAATAAAAAAATCTCATCTAACTCAGGGACCACTCTACATTTCTCAAAGAGGAAGACATAGCTGTGGTTTGACCAAGGGCTTATAACATCACTGATCTAGGTGACACTATATGTGAGTGGGTGATTATTGGTCAGGGAATGTTCAAAAAATTTAGCTGGGAAGTCTAGGTTCTTGGAGCACTTCATTTGCCCTTCAATAGAAACCTGAAGTGGGAGGCCTCTGTTTATAGCTTTTAGCATAAACATTACGATCAAGTTCATTTAAGATTTACCCTGCTGACAGCTTTCTGCCTGGATGTACCCTGAGCTCCTTTTACTTCTGGCCTACTAAATATATTCAATTAAAAAAATGGTAATAAAGGATGGTAGGTCCTACCTGACTCTGAGAGCCAGAATATGTAAAATGCCAGCACTGACAAAGAACAAAAGAGAGGCTCACATACCAAATGGCCAGCTTCTTAAGAAAGAGGCTTACTAGATGTGGGAAGATAAAAGAGAAAAAAAGAGGAGTCTCAGCCCTTGGACCAGAGCCATGTCAGGAAGAGTCATCTTTCCAGCCAGCCAGCCTTCACACACACATTACCTCACTCAACAATCCACGGAAGTGGGTGGGGATTATTACAGATTTGACCTATGAGGAAACTAAAGCCTGTAGAGATGAAGGAATATGCCTTGGGTCGGTAGCAAATCCAGCATGGTAACTTATGTGTTCTGACCGCCACTCTACATTTACTATGCTACTTCCCCAAACTGCCAATGTCTCCCTCCTTAGGAGGAGGTTGACAGAGTGAGGAGCTGGCTATGCCTTGTCTGTTACTGAAAAAATACACAGAAGTTAGCAGGAAGAAGGGTCATTTACTATTTATAATTGCAATGAATTCTTCTCTGATAGTTTGAAGGGCTATTTGGATTGTTTCGTTTAATCCCCAGAATGACCCTGGCAGTTGATTCAATGATGAAACATATCTTCATTTAAATGTAACTGAGAGTGACTGAAGCATGAAAGGTACACGGTGTCACCAAGAATTCACCTATTCTGTGGAATCAGAACCCAGGAATTCTTAACGTCCAGCACTGTAACTAGATGCCAGGATAAAGCAGCTGCTTCTATAAAGATCAAAAACCTACATTAAAAAAAAATCAAAAAAAAAAAAAAAATCAAGGTCCTAATAAAGAAAAAGCAATTCTATTTGAGGTACCATCCCTTTTGAGAAATATAAAATGACCTATCTACATAAAAACTTAAGAACAGCAAAAATCAGGCTTTAATTTTTATTTGTGGAATTTAAGATCATGTATTATTGAAAGAGAAGAGGGAAACAGGGACTTGAAAATGGAGAGCAGGGAAGAGAACATGAGGAGAAAGGAAGATATGAAAGGACATTAAAAAAAGAAAACCAGACACAGGAATCCACACAAGAAAAAAGCATTATACATAAACACAATTTAACCCAGACAGAAGGAAAGGAAGGCCGCACCAACGCAGATGGACGAAATACGGGTGCTCCACAGCAGACGGGCTGTGTAGCTGTGTTGTCATTTTACAGCTAGAGGCAAAAATAAAGGCACACTGTACAGAATCCAAGCTGAGGGCCAGGAGTTCTCAATACAATGGTCCTGATGACACATGCTTCTCTTTCATGCCTTATGGAAGTGTTTAAAAAGGAAAGAGAGAGCCAAACTGCATGTCCAGAAGTGTGGGGAGGGTGAGGGAAGCACTCAAGGATTTGAACATTCCACCATTATTTCTCTATTGAAACATGACCCCGCTCTTGGCTTCTTACTGACTCCCTTTTCCACAGCCCAACAGTAAACTCCCACACACCAGAGCACCGCAGAGGAGATACAATAATGCAAGCAGCTGCTCAAGCTGTGGTTTTCATTAGGAAAAAAAGTGCCTTGATTATAAAGGACTTAGTTTGTTTTTTTTTAACCTTCGGGCCAAAACGGCAGTGATTAAAAACTCCATGTACGGAAACGCAAACGGTTTCTTAAAAGTATGATTAGAACATACTCAGCATTATCTATGGGAGGGGCGGCTGGTGAGAACAGTTTGAATTTTAACACCCACCTTGGCTTCGTGCATGAACTTAGATATAGAAAATCTAGCAAAAACAATATAAAAACCTACTGTGTAGGACCTAAATTGCATTTCTGCAAAGGTTAAGGATACATTTTCACCAAATTCTTTATCTACAAAAAGCAAGGCCGTCAAGCCATGAAAGACATGGAGGAAACTTAAATGCATATTACTAGTGAAAGAAGTCAATCTGAAAAGGCTACAGACTGTATGATTCCAACTATATGACATTCTGGAAAAGGCAAACCTATTGGAGACAGTAAAAAGATCAGTGGTTTCCAGGGATTAATGGGAAAGGAGAGAGAGAAACACATGGAGTACAGAGGATTTTTAGGGCAGTGAAAATACTCTGTATGGTATATAATGGTTGATACATGTCATTATATATTTGTCCAGACCCACAGAATGTACAATACCAACAGTGAACCCTAAGGTAAACTATAGACTTTGGGCAATAATTCGTCAGTGTAGGTTTATCAGTTGTAACAAATGGCCCATTGTGGTGGGGGGCTGTTGACAACAGGGGAGACTACTCATGTGTTGGGGAAAGCGGTATATGGGGAAATCTCTGTACCTTTCCCTCAATTTTGATGTGGACTTAAAATTGCTCTAAAAATAAGAAGAAAGAAAAAAAAAGCAAGGCAACTCCTTGAAGGCCTGCACTTGATACAAGTGCAGAGCTAAGGCATGAAATCCCCAGAGCCAGACACATTCTGCTCTCTTGGCTCAGTCAAGGGTGGTGACTCCAGATTCAACACGTACTCATCGGTTATCACTCTGCCTCCACATCTCCCCACAGCAGTTCAGTGGATAAACTTCGAGAGTTGAAATCCTGGTTTTCCCTCCTATTGCGCAACTTGGGCTAAGTCATAATCATCTACACCTCCATCTGCCTCCCAGTTCTCTAATACAAAGGCAATAAAAGCAACACCAATTATTGGGATGATTAAACACAAAGAAAGGACTTGACACAATTAGGTGGCACAGATAAAGAAGGGCTCAATGAACACCAGAGAGAAGTCAAATGTGACAAAGATACGCTCATCATGAATGAAAAGGAGTACAACCATGCTACTATCCTGAATTTCTTACTGCTGAGGACAAAAGCGTTAGCTCCTTCCTATATTAAATCTGGAAAAACTCCTCCGAGACAAGAGCCATTAAAAAGCACTCTAGAGTTGACACAGTTAAGTGGTGCATTTGGCAGCCAGGAAGAAGAGAGGAGAGAGAAGTGCAGAAGGTGGGATTTAGGGTGGTGGTGACACTGCCACCTGGTTGGAGACTCAGTTCTGGGAAGGATGGAGAATGGCAGATACATGCTATCTTTTCTATGACATGCGGCCTGGTGAACCCTCCGCTCAGTGAAGAGCAACTGCGACGAAAAGATCTCATGCTTAAAATACAATTACTCTATCTGAGACTACAGTGACTGTGGATGAGAGTCCTAGGCTTACTAGGAACTAGTCAAAGCCGCAGTAAAAACAGAAACTCCAGTAAAATAAAAAGACCCCTACATGACTGATAGGCCCTCATTCTTGTGAAATGTTGTCCTTTTAATTAAAAAAAAAAACACACGGAGGAGCAATAGCCATGCTGCTGCTCTGAGACTTGGGGGTTCCATTTTTGTTAATGTGTTTAATGGGTGAGCAAGCTTTCAAACAGTAAATACATACCTTTGTCCCACACTCCTGAACAGGCCAATGGCTTTCCCCTCCACCCTCTCACAAAAGAACTACTCTCTCTCTCTTTTTGTTTTCTTTAGTCTTTGCTGACAAAACGCCCCTGCTTTTGCTCCCTGCTTCCAATACTTCATTTTCATCCAAATGCCCCCACTTTTATTCACCACAGATCTAGCTTATTGAGCATTCTGTATTGCCTTTCAGGTTTTGTCCCTCTTCCATGTTAAACAGGCTGTGGTGTGAGTGTAGGACTTTGCTCAGTAAAATATTCCATCCAACAAGGGCAGTTATGTAAACAGGGCTGCTTCTGGCAGGAAGGCCCGATGGGGTAAACAAGGCTGGAGAGAAAAAGTACTCTTAGAGCGGAGTGACTTCGTCAGGGCACGGAGATACATTTCAAATAAAAATACTCGTTTCTAGTGTGAGATCAGGACTTTAATAAACCTAAGTCACCGAGGGAAGTTTAAAAAGGACAATCAGCACTGAGCCAGCAACTCTGGTTTCTGAAACTGTAAGGGGACCTTTTCATTTTCTGGTTTTGCAGTTTTATTTCTTAAAAAATAAAAACCAAAACCATTTAAAGTGCCAGGGATATGAGAAGGATATTTTAAGAATTTAACATATTTAAGAATCTATATAGTTGTTGAATGGAAATTATGACTAACAATCTGTCAATTAAATAAAACACGTGATCATCAGAAAATTAGTAGATTGTCCCCATGTTGATGCTTAGTGTCGATACAGAGACTTCTCACAGTGTCTTCGTTAATATTTGGTCCATAGGAAGAGTGACGAAAATGCAGTATTTACTTTGCAAACAAGAGTATATATAGAAAACCCACTATACTAAGGTGATGACAGCTCATAATGAAGAAAACAGGTATCAATGAATACAAACAAGAATTGTGTTAACTGAAACCGGACACCAGTTAATATGTGTGACTAGGAAAAAAATGACGAGAAAGTTAATGGGGTTTTGTTTAAAATTTAACTGTAAAACATGTAGTGTGATGTATTTTTTAAAGATCTGAGCCCAAGTTCTCAGTATGAAATGCACAATGTACTGGGAAATATTTTTGTGTAAATATAAATACATCCTCATTTAGCAAGATATTACTTAGGTTTAATTTGCATCAGTAGGAGGTGATGTGAGTCGTGGACAAGAGCTCAGCGTAAGAGCAGGCTAGGAGATGTGTATGTAACCTTGGGTAAAGGACATCTCTCTGGGCTTCAGTTTCCTCATGTGTAAAACGGGAATGGGGAAACCTACTTATGGAATTGTTGCGTGAATTAAATGAGACCATGTATGTGCAACACTGAGCAAGGAACAGTGTGTACTCGATTAATAGTAAAATGATTAATACATTTTTATCATCAGAATTCAATAACGGAATTAAAAATATGGGGCAAATCAAATTTTCTTCCTTATTTAACTATTAGTTAAAATGATAAAACAATTCGAAGAAGGTTTATTTACTTAATACACTGTTCAAGGCAGTGTGCAAAGCGCTAAAGATATTTCCGGTCCTCAGAGATTGCTAGGCAGAAAAATACTTAGAAATATGTGTTTCTTTCTCTTTTGTTTACATACAGATCTAAATTTTTCCAGTGCCTATCCAATTCTTAAGATGTGAATGATTTAGGGTCGTACGTTTATTTCGCATGGCTTGTAAGTAATTCATAAATCCAAAACAATTGGATAGTTCATAAAGTGATCACTAAAAGATATAGTGGGATGGGACCTGAATTTACGATGGCTGATATGGTTGACACCCTGTAGGTAGAATAGACAATGTCAACAAATAATATTTTCTTTTGGCAGTGACACTGTATTTCCACCTAGGGTCCAGCTGAACCTTTCCAAGGCCGGGATGAGGGGGTGTTGACATTGTTTTCATGAGTGTTATTCTTACTAGTCACTGAGTGGCAGCTTACTCTTCTACACTTCTGAGTCATTTCAACTTACACAAACATTTCTGTGGAAAGAAGTTAGAGAGGGTTAGGGAAGTGGAAAAATAATCTTTATATGATAAAGATAACTGGAAAAGGAAGATTATTTAGTCTTTGGTGTTGGTAAAACTGACTCACCATGTGGAGAAAAATTGAAAATGAATCCTTATCTGAGCAGGGGAAGGGCTCCATAAACAGAAACTATAAGGCAAAACAATGATTACATTAACATTAAAGATTTCTGTTCAATAAAGGATATGGTGGGAAAAGCTGGCAGATAGGTGATAGAACAGATGATGCTTGCAAAGCCTAAAACTGAAGAGTTTGATATCTGAACTAGTGAGTGAAGCCCTGCAAGTCACCGAAAGATACCATGGCCAATTCAACAACGGGCCAAGAATATGAACAGGCAGTTTTCTAAGGCTAGCCTAAAGGCTAGCAAGCATGTGCAGAGATGTTGAGTAGTCAAATAAATGAAAATTAAGGCCATTATTTCAGATCTATAAAACTATAAAGCTGTACATTCCTGATGGGGGTAAGGAATCCTGTTGGGCTGTGGTGGGAGTGAGTCTGGGGCAGCCATTCTGGAGAGCAATCTGGCACCGGGGAGTCAAATTAACTCTACATATTTCTAAGACCCAGCAATCCCACTCTTGTGTGTATATATATCCCAAAGAAATGTTCACACAGACCATAGGGGGAAATGCTCACCGCAGCATGCCTTTCGCTGCCCACCCTTGGGAGTCCATACAAACACGGGCAACAAGAATGAATTTTAAAACATATGGATCTTTCAAACAGTGCTGGATGAAAAAAAGAGATTTAAAATGCAGTATAGTTCATATAAATTTAAAATATTTGCAAGTAAATCATTGTACGTTTGTAAAAACACATAAAAAATAAAAGGCACAATAAACACGTTCAAATGGTTGCCTATGGGAGGGTAATGTGCTATCATGATGAAACAGTAAAATAAAATCTTCCCTCACACTTTTATTTCTAGAGAGAAAACTCTACCATTAGTATTTTTAACACATACTTAATCTATCAGGAAAGAAAGGAAAGAGCGAAGGAGGGAAAAAAGGAGGAGAAAAAGTTTCGTGTTTCTTATAGGCCAAACATTTGGTTTGATCAACAAATTATTCTTTTTTGAAACAACTGCTGCCTTCCAGCACTCTGTAAAATTCCACATAGCCCCCCCATATACTCTGACATAACAGTACCTTAGCCTTTGAAGTGAATGGGAAATAGCTCCCAACCTAACCAAGTGCTTTATCTCACAAAAAAATCTGTTCCTCCCCCTTTTACTTTATAATTTCCATCAAATTGATGTCGCACAGAAAACTAGGTATTTTTTACCCTCTTCAACTTTATTATATTCATCTTAGGGATAGCAAAAATCTAATTATTTCAAGAACATTTATTCCCTGCATTAAAAAACAACCCACAAAGAATGGTTTTGGGGATACAGTCCTCCCTGTGTTATATACACTCCACTCTGAACGTCTCAACTGGTTTCAGAGGTTGTAAAGAACTGCATATGGCTCTACATAGACCCAGGATTTCTAAACAGATCAAAACGAAATTACCAGTCATATGGAAGTAGGTGAAAATGGATTGGAACAGCTTCCAGGGTTGTTCCCACATGTACATTAAATTGTTATATATAATACTGTGTAAAAATACGAATGTGGGCAAAACAGTGGACTTACAATCTCAGTGTGGAAACAAAATATTAATCTACGAAATATGAAATAAGAAAACAAAGCAATGCATCGTTACAATCTAAAGGAGGCATATAACTAGTGGTTCTCAAACCGGTGTGTTTCAAATTCACCTGGAGGGCTTGGGAAAGCACAGCGTGCGGGGCCCCACCCCAGCCTCCGGCTGAGGAGCTGTGGGGCGGGCACCGAGGCTGCATTTCTGACAAGTCCCCAGGCGACGCTGCTGCCGCCAGTGCCCGCTCTGAGGCTGCCGTAATAACTCAGGCCCGGCATAAACTAGTACAGGAGAGAGCGATCACAATGGCATGGCTGGGACCGGGGAGAAACTGGGACACCAGGGAGACCCCTGAAGGTGAGCTGGCCTTTGGATAGAGGCCATGAAGAAGGATGAGCGGAAAAAAATGTGGGGAGAATACCTAAGGACAGGTAGAGCTGGGGGTGGGGACGACAAGCAGCGGGGCAGCCTGATGCGCTGGGTGACAGGTGGGAAGACAGGCGGGAGGACCTGCTCTACTGCAATGCAGTGAGCAGAGGACTGACCTGAGCAAGTGGCTGCCCTGGACAGCCCTCCTGCCCACTGGGCACCTTGTCCCTTGGGCGCGAAGCTGGGAGATGGGACAGCTGAGAGTCCCTTCCAACAAGGGCTTCAGCCTGCCTGCCACACTTTTGTAGCACTTATCCTAATTCCTCTTAAATAATAACTACAAAATGAGTTGTAAAAAGTGTATTTCTCTTCCAGTCTTATGTGAGAGCTGAGGCTATATTTCTAGCATGTTGCCCAGCTCTGCAAGATAAACACATACGGAATAAATGAGTGCTGGTGTGCAGGACCTCGGACCCCAGCTATCAGCTGGGCAGATAACAATGAACTCTCCCTGTCTCCGTCTAAGGCTCTCTTTTAGAACTCGGTGCCAAAGCATATGGTAAGCCGTGCATTTCTCACTTCTGCCCCAGGCAGAGCCAAAAGTGTAGCAGTCAGGGAAGACACCTGCACCAAGTCTCACCTCTCCAAAAAGGAAGGAGAAAAGAGGAGGGAAGACCCTGGAGTCCCCATTGCACAAAATCCTTGAGGGAGTTGCCCTCTCAAGGCAAACTAGATTGGTACAATCCACTCACTTCTCCTATTCTAAAGTCTGTGGTCAGTTCTGTGATGTCCTGACAAAAGGAAGGGAAAGAGAAATGCCTGTTCCCATCTCTGGGTAGAGCATGGTCCCACCTACTGACCACCCAACAGGAAACTGTGAGGACTACATGGAATAAGCCTAGAAAACGTTTAGTGCGGTGCTTGGCAGTTAGTCCTTCACACACGGAAACTCCTGCCTCTGAGCTCTTAACGCTGGTCCTTCATTCATGTGCCCTGGAGGCCTGCCTGAACCCTTCCCTGGGAACACCGGCACCAACGAGGGGTATGAATGACCAACACTGTGGTCTAGGACATGGAGTGAAATGACAATGACCAAAATTGACACACCATTAGAAGGATACAGTTGAGAGGGTAAAAATTCATTTTTAAAAAAAAGAGAATTGAGGCTGAGATGATAAAATAAGAAAGTGGAGGTGTATTCAGTAGGCAGGTGAATTTTGAGACAGGAGAAGTCAAGATTAAAGAGTCAAACCCATTGGAGGTGACAGGGGAAGCTGTGAGGGTTGGGTTTTCTGGGAAGATGGAGAGAGGGAGACATTTAGAGGAGGAGAGAGAAAAAACAGGCATTGAGTCTTAAGGTCAGCACAGTAGAGAGAATGAATCATAGAAGACAAAGAAAGAATCGAGAAAATAAGGGCAGCCAGGAGAGTGGGCCGTCAGGGAGAATGGGAAACGGAGTTTCAAGGGCAGTTTCCACGAGCGCCCGGTGTTACAGTCAAGGAGCATAAACGGGAAAGACCACAGCTCTGACCTTCAGAAGGCATTATGACTTCAAGATCCAGGTTTCAAGTGGGAAGGGCCAGCTGAGAAGACCAAGGCCCCTCCAGGTACTCCGGGGACCAGTTCTTCAGGTCAGAATTGCAAGAGTTCTTGGGTAACTTACATGACTTCATGCGCTAGGTACACAAACTCCAATAAAGTGGAAATCTAGCCTACTCTTTTCCATTCAAAAGAGCCCCAGATACTCCACATCTATATGATTTCCCACAAAGAGGCAGCTGGCTGATGGCAAGAGGTCTCATTCTCTGCATCATTAGCTTCTCCAAACACCACTCCAGGGCTGACAGTGACACTTAACCTGACGCCAGTTTATTTATTTTAATTTTGGAAATTGTCTCTAGGTGTCCATCATTGGTGTAAATAACGGGGAGGGTGGGAGCATGTGACTAGTTTGGAGCGAAGGCTATTTCTGTTCCCCCTAAGCAGGAGAGCCAGAACCACGCAGGCTAGCGCGCGCCGTGCTCAGGGGCATGATTCAGGGCAGGAATCACTGGGGACGGAAGGACCATATTGTGCACTGAGCAGCTAAGAACATTGTGAAATTACAGTCAGGAAGAAGCAGGTGTCCAGAGAGAGGGAGAAAAGAGCAAAAACCCACACAAACTGCAACCGAGCCAAACACTTCAATTCCCAACCTAATTTAGCCCCTTTCTCATCAGGGGAAAAAAAAAAAATCTATAAGAAAAGAGAGCTTTACAGAGGGCTTCGTCAATCAGACCTCGAGGGTGAAAATTTCCGAGGGGGTTCTGATGAGTGATGAGAGAGCCCGGTGGTATATTTAGACTCCACTGGGAACAGCTTTGAGACAGGTGACACCCTGAGATGTCAGAATTGTTATTTCTGTGGAAATATAATCTGCTGCCAAGTTCTTATTTATCCAAACTTCTCGCCTTAAAGGAAAAATAAATAGAAACGTGCAAATACTCTAAAAACAGTTACATATTGATTGGGGTGAAGATGGAGAAGAGAAAGCAAGGATGGTCTTGATACTCTTCCAGCTCAATTAACACATGCAGGAGAAAGCTCCAATTTTAGGTGGCAGAAGGCAATTTCCCAGGAGTGAGGTCCACTTGGGACGAGGGAAGTAAAGGAGGGAGGAGATTGGGAAACAGATGGAGTCACTTCAAAGGGCACAGGCTGTTCTGACATGGCATTACACATATACCTCTTATATATATTGTTGCTGGGTTTTGGTCTCTTATCAATGTAATTTTGACAAAAACTAAGGATAGCCTAGTCTTGTCTTCCTCCTGTATAACATCTCTTTTCAGCAAAACAGGGAAATAATTACCCCATTAGATGATCCCGTCTCTGCCCTTTCTCAGTGAAAATCCTATAATTCTTTCAATTTCTCTCCTCTCAGTAGAAGTGGGAAACAGTTTTGAGTAGGAGGGAACTATAGAGTTGACAGAAATATCGGAGACGCCTGCACAAAAGGGGGTGGTTGGTATCACCCTATCCTTGTTGGCTAATGCCCACCAGACTGGGGAGTTTTTAGGAGCGCTATTTCCACCCATTCCTTCCTTCCTTCCTCCTCAAATATAACCACCTACCCCCACTGCCAGTTTGAAAATTGGCACAATGATTAATGATCCAGGCAAGAACTTAATTTCCTGTCCAGTAGTACAAGGCTGATTTCCAATAAAAGAACTCACTCAAGACAACTATTTCCTCTCCACAGCTTCTAATCTTTTATTCAATTGTGGGCATTCTTGCCTCTCAGTGTGAAAGCAGAGTCCATTTTTGAACTTCCATTTGGTGAGTATTCCAAAGAATCAGAGAATGCTATAAAGCTGGAAGGGACCTTCAAGGCGATGTAATTCGACCTCCCCTTTTCTTGAAATTCAAAAGGCTGTGACTCACATCTTCTGTGTGCACATGGTCAAGCTGCAAGGGAAGAGGGGATTACTATCATTAACGCACACAGCTTGGGTCCTCGCTGGTCTCATTATGGAGCTACCTTTAATGAAACAGTCTATTTTAAATTGGGAACTAATCACCATGGGAGAATATTTTTGCAATTACAGGCTCAGGGAAAACACAAACAAAACGAGTGTCAGTGAAACCTTTCCAATACAGCAGCACAATTACCATGTTCAATTACTTCAGGACTCTTTTTAAATACCCACTGCAGATGTAATGAGTTGTCCTGATATGAACTACATGTATCCATCTCTTGTATTTATTTCTCAGAAATGTTTCACAGATAACTCCACTGCTTTTTGTGAAATTAATTCTGAAAAGCAGAGGTTCCTAAACAAGATGCTAATGACTGCGTTAATACAGTACCTTCTTTAGATGCACAATTTCCCATAGATAATTCCAGTTACAATTTAGGAAATGCTTTCTGGGTTGATGCCTAAATTATCTGAAATTCACAGGTGAGGGTATGAAAGGGAGTAGAATGGGTTGGGCTGAGGGGCTGAGGGATGGCAGAATGACCACAGTAGCAACGGGTAGGGAAAGTAATGGGCATGAAGTTAAAAGACCCCAGTGCATATCTAGCTCCACTTATTAGCTGTGTGCCCTTCCCCGAGTACTTTGTTCTTTTTGAGGTTCAGTTTTCTTATTTGTAAAAAAGCAATAACTAAGGTCTACTGGAACGTTGTAAAAATCATGTTAAATAGTAATGTATGAAAGCGCCAATCACAGCACCTAACAAATACTGGTGCTCTGTAAATACTTGTTGGATTTAAATCTCTTAACCACTTCTTGTTATGCTTTCTTAGTTGAAACACCTCAATTGCCATAAGAAATACTACAAATACAGGGATTTACAGCATTTCATTATTAAAGTTAATATACAGCAATGATGGGATCCCCCCCAAAATTTTCATAGGTTCTGACCTATTCCCTACTCAAATGCTCTGATGAAAGAAATATGTGTGTTGTAGACAACCACAGAACTTAACGTTATCAGTCTGAACATTTTAATGAGGCAAAGCTTGAAGACTAGAAAAAGCACAGGCTTCAGACCAGATGGGCTCTACCTACTAGCGGTAAGACCGTGGATAGATTATTTAACTTCCCTGAAAGCGATCTCTCTTATCTATAAGGTGAGAACTCTACCCAGGACTTCACAGGCTGTTATGAGGATCAAATAATATTAGCAGATGTATGTAACACAGCCAGCTAGAACGATCCCTGACTCAGAGCAGGCGGCTAAAAATGGTAATTGCTAAAAATAGGAAGTCCCGGGTTCTTTAGGTGAATACTATTCCTGTTTCCACTTACTTTATGAAACAGTAATGACACCAGCTATTGTAGCTACTGTGCAGATTTGTTATGAAAATCCAATGAGCTAATCTAGGGAGAAGTTCAAAACTATAAAGTATTAGACATCTCTATACATAATGAGTCCAGCGAGGACCCAAGCTGTGTGTGTTAATGATAGTAATCCCCTCTTCCCTTGCAGCTTGATCTTGTGCACACAGAAGATGTGAGTCACAGCCATTTGAATTTCATGAAGAGGAGGTTGAATTATGTTGCCTTGAAGGTCCCTTCCAGCTTTAGCATTCTCTGATTCTTTGTAATACTCACCAAATGGAAGTTCAAAAATGGACTCTGCTTTCACGCTGAGAGGCAAACACATATATTTTGGTATTGTCTTTGGGAAAACAATCCCTGGAAATCACAAATTTCATTTTTAACGGCCTGGTTTAGCTCCAAAAAGTTCAAGAAGGTGCCAGAACTGGGAATAAACAAAGCCATAAGCAATTTCATTTTGTGCAAGACCAAAGTGAACTTTGGCTACAAGCTTAAATTTTACTCACACAAACCAAGGCAGATGATATACACGAGGATATTTTTTTAAAAAGTTACAATATGTAAGTATGGCCAATTAATACACATTCTGCACTCAGGAAAACTCTGTAGCCCTGTGTGTGCTACTATTCAGCTTATCCACTTAAGGGTGAGATTGTTGCCCGAGGCTCATTGCTTCCCATCCACATTAGTCATAGGAAAGAAGGACAAGCTTTCCTTTCATGACCTTTGAGATCTCGATGATCTAAGGTAGAATGTTACATTTTCAAAACTAAAATCTTTACCACACTTAATATGATAATGAGTAGGGATAGGAACCTTCCAAATGGCCAAGAACTAGACAGCCCGAACCTATTTCCAAGGGCTATAGTATGTCTTAGTAGGATATTATTTTCTATTGAAAACTCAATTTGTGCTTCCAAGCTTTCCTAGCCTAAAATTAGTGGGTGGTTTGCTCAATCATCAGCCAGTCTGCCACTCGTAAGTTGGACAGCACTTCTACCCTAGCTGGCTCGCTCAGAGACAGTATTTTGAACTTCCTTGGTTGAATGCAAAACATATTAGCTAACTAACCAAACAAACTGGAAGGAGGCATAACACAAGAACCAAACCTGGCAGACTTGATGACTGTGAAAACACTCTTAAATGCTACAGGGCAGTGGGGAGGGTGAGCCAGAGAGATTGAAGGAGGTGGTTTCTTTAAAGTTTAAATACTTATTTGCCCACAAATATAATCCCCAGAAACGCATAACTAGAAAGGAATGGACTGAAAACCTAAATTCCCCTAACTCGAAATACCCACAACCCCAGAGGGATCAAGTAAGGCATATAATCTGGTACATTTTTAAATTTCCTATATTCTTCAGATAGGAGTCCTACTGTACATACTCATTCCCATATTCACATTCTCTTCGCCCTTCATCCCCCTTTAGAAATGAGGAGTCTGGGGGAGGACAGGGAGGGGAAAGGCAGAATTTAAAGTGAGAAGACCTAGATTCAGCCCAGCCAGTTAATGGCCATCAATGGAACCTAAGGTTGCCCATCTCAGTTTCCTCATCTGTAAAACAGAAAAGAACCATGAAATGCTGATTTCTGTGTGAGAGAGCATATACTTTGCTTTTGAAAGGCAATGCCAACTGCAAAACAAAACCAGGAAACCAGGATGCTTACACACACACCTCTAAAACACTCCAGAACTTGGATAAGTGACGAAGGACTCTAGTTCTCTAAAGCTCTCAAAAGTGTGAATGTTTTGGGCCCTCTACAAAACCTGACCCTCACAAAGAGGCCCTCTTTTATAGACATGCAGCACTGCAGAACTTTCCCAGAGCAGAGTAATGGCATAGCCATGGCTCAACCATGGTTCCTAGATAGCTGGTTAAACACCATTCTAAATGTTTCTGAGAAGGCATTTTTTGGGGATGGGATTAACATTTAAATCAATAGACTTTGAGTAAAGCAGACTGCCCTCCATGTGGGTGGGCCTCATCCAATAAGTTGAAGACGTTAAGAAAAAGATGGAGGTTCCCTGGGGGAGAGGGGGATTCTGCCTACAGACTGGCTTTGGACTGGAACTACAACTCTTCCCTGGGTCTCCAGCCTGCAGATTTTGGACTTGCCAGCCTCAACAACTACATGAACCAATTCCTTAAAACAGTCAATCCATCAACCAATCTCTCAATTCCCCCCTCTATTATATGCATACATCCTATTGGTTCTGTTTCTCTGGAGAAGCCTATAGAGTGGGCTTCACCCTTCTAATTTTCTGTAACAATACACTATGAAAGTTTATTTCATATTATCCTTTGCTTCTACACCAATTGTTGATGTGACTGCTAGTTCTGTGACCCATGATGAGTGGCTGAAACAGGATACCTACTGTGATTCCTGCCTACCTACTATGTGAAAACACTGTCCTAGTGCTGCAGGGAGATCTTTGAGGGCAGAAATGACATTTCTGTATATAATAGCTTCTCTGCAGGCTTCTAAGAAAAACTTTTGAAATAAAAAAGTGCTTGGGGAGCTATCTTTTTGGGCAAATAAAGCTTATAAAATATCTATAGCGCAAGCTAGTATTTTCTAAGCTACACAACTATACAGCTTAGGCAAAAAAAGCAGACAAACTGGATTCCCTGTGGACTGAAATTTTCTTTATAGAATATGACAGGCTTGGGCTAGGCCTAGGGAAGGACTGCTGCCCGGAATACCTATCTAAACCTTCAGCACCCATCTTGTACAGACTTGTGTCTCCTAAATCTCTCTCTCAAGCCAGGTCTACCTTAAGATTCCACTGGACAATTCCTCAAGGACAACTCACAGGCATTTAACATATATAAATCTCATTTCATTATGTTTCTCTCTAAATCTGATCTTTACCCTGTTTCTCAACTTTCCAAATGAAAGACACAATCCATAACGTAATACAAACCAGGAACCCAGAAGTCATCTTCAACATCACCTCGTGTCTCCACATCCACTCCGTCACTTGGCCTTATTAGTTCTTCCATCCCAATATTTCTGAATTTTTCTCTGTTCCCTCTGCTCCATCCCTGCTGCCTAAGTTCTGGCCCTCAACATCTTTCACCTCTGTACTGAGCTACAGGCTGGCTCTGTACTCCACTACCCATCCACCACACTGGTGCTGGAGTGACCGCTCTAAAATGCAACCTAATCCTGTAATTATGGCCCTGGCTAAAATCCTCCACCAGCTTCTCAAAGATATCTGGATACCACTGAGAGTGCTTGGCAGAAATGACAACCTACTTCAAAATGTAGCAGCTCCCCTCCTATCCAGTGTTACTTCTGCCAGGTCATCAAAGAGCCCACGGCCTCTCCTCTCCACCAACCTGCACTCGGTTCTGTGGAGCGCCGTTTTCCTTCTCAGTTGGGTGAGCTGCTGTGCTAGGCACTGGGAGAGAATGGTGAGTGACTCAGACGTCTTGGCCTCTTGGAGGTTCTAGTCAAGTGATGGGGGTCGACAGAGGGTCAGTTATTAAACAATCACTCAAAGAACTAAGTAATTACAACTTGAAAAATACTGTAAAGAAAAAGTGCTGAGTCAGGGGGATCTGACTTTGTCTAAGGGCCAGGCTCTCGAGGAAGTCACTTTGACCTGAGACCTGAAAGAGAAGTAGAGGTTAGGCTGCAGGAAGCGAGAAGACAGGGGTGACTGGGGTACAGATGAGCAACGGGAAGAAAAGCAGCATCAGATAAAGTTACCAATAGGCAGGGGCCTGTTGTACAGAGCCTAGTAGGTCGTAAGAAGAATACCTCCAGATACCCTTTAACCTCTCTTTGCCCTTTTCTTAAAACTTCTAAATGCACTGCAAAGATAAAGCAAGTTTATTGTAACTCAACCATAGAGGGGAAAAAATAACAGGGATGAAAACAACAGCCAACACACCGTTCTAGGTGCTCAGCACATTCCAAGTGCTTTCACATTATTGTTGTCCTTATTGAAGTACAAAGAGATAAAGTTTCAGTAAACTTCCCAAATAGTACTGTAGGCAAGTGAGCCCTGGATGTGGACTCAAACAGTCTAGTCCTAGAGTTCAGTTCTTAGCCACCATGCTAAGTCCACCAGTTGGCTCCATCTCCAATTCCGCCCCTTAAGGACCAATGCAAAGTGTTTTACATACCCTTGAATAGGTTTCTCTGAGCTCAAAGCCCTAAAAACAATTAAACAAAGGAGAACTGAAACACTGGAATTTTTTCCTACAAAAAAAAAATTTGGATATTTCTCTCAAGAGCAACGGGAAGCAACTTGAATTTGTTTCTTTAACATGGAAGTAATATGATCAGATGTATGTTTTAAAATGGTGTCCAAATGGAGAATGGGGAGGGGAGAAGCAACCTGTTAGATGCCTACTGTGATCCCCTGGGCATGTTGTTGCACACTACAGGATGTCCTTCTTTTTAAAGGCTGAATATTTCATTATATACATATATATAATTTTATTTCCTTATTCCTCTGTTGATGAACCCTGAGGTTGTTTGCACATCTTGCGTATTGTGAATAGCACTTCAATGACCACTGGATGCTAGTATCCCTTTGAGATCCTGATTCGAATTCCTTAGGATAAATACACAGAAGTGACATTGCTGGATCATATGTTAGTTCCATTTTTAATTTTTTAAGGAATCTCCATGCTGTTTTCCATAATGGCTGCACCATTCTGCATCCCCACCAACAGTGTACAGGGTTCCAATTTCTTCACATCCTAGCCAGCACTTGTCTATTGTTTTTGATTACAGTCATCCTAACAGGTGTGAGGTGATTTCTCACTGTGGTTTCGATTTGCATTTCTCTGATGATGTGATGAGTATATTTTCATATACATTTTGGACATTTGTATATCTCCTTTGGAGAAATGCGTAATTCAAGGATTTAGCCCATTTTTAAATAAGATTTTTTGCTATTGGGCTGTACAAGTTCCTTATTTATTTTGGAAATTAGCCCCTTATCTGATATATGGTTTGCAAATATTTTATTATATTCTGGAGGTTGCCTTTTCATTCTGTTGATGGTTTCCTTTGCTGTGTTTAATTTGATGTATCTCCACCTATCTATTTTGGCCTTTGTGGTCCATGCTTTTGTGCTTTTTGTGTCATATCCATGTAACCATTGCCAAGACCAATGTCCAGAAGTTTTCTCTCTCTGTTTTCTTCTAGGAGTTTTACAGTTTTAGGTCGAATGTTTAGTTTTTAATTGATGCCAAATTGAATCTTGTGTATGGTGTCAAGTTGAGTTCTGCATGTGGATAACTAGGTTTCCCAGCACCATTTGGTGAAGAGACTGTCCTTTCTTCATTGTGTATTCTAGGCTCCTTTGTCAAAGATCAATTAATTGTATATGCAGACGTTTATTTCTGGGCTCTCTATTCTGTTCCATTGATCTAAATGTCAGTACCACACTGTTTTAATTATTGTAGCTTTGCAGTATATTTTGAAATCAGGACACACCATGCCTCAAGCTTTGTTCTTTCTTCTTGAGACTGATTTGGCTTTTCACAGTCCTCTGTGGTTCCATATAAATTTGGAATTTTTCACAAGAGCACTTTTAAACCAAGGGAATTAAAAGAAAACGAACCAAACCTGTACTTCATACAATCTGTTACAGATGATTATATATTTTAGTATAATATATTACTGTTTGCCTAACACGTGTTTACATCATCTTCATAGGAAACAGTGGCTGCCACTGTTACTGCTGCCTAGATCCATCTCAGCAGTTAAACGTACATGCAAGCGGCAGCGAGCCACCCATTCCCCGGCAGCCTGCTGAGGGCAGGTGTCCAGGATATACAGGATATGTTCATATACCTCCCACTCCCAGCTCTCCTGCCCAATGCCTGAATACAGAGGGCTGCCTGCTTCCTTTGCATTTCAAGCACTGGAGGGGGGGGTGTCCAATCATGTCCTGGGCACATTGGCAGTCTCTGGATCACTTTCTGCTCTGTTTCTGCCAAGGCTCAGATCTCCAGAGGCCTGTGTGCATCCTGTTCTGGTCTTCGCACATCCTACCCTGGAGGAAGTCTTGGAAATGCCCATCCTGGTAACTGATATTAATATCACCTCTAAAATATATTTGCACAACTGTGTTGCCTCCCTCATCCCACCTCCAGACCCCATCTGTCAGACTGTTTCTTTTGAATTTGATCTCTTTTTGGACCCAGATATCCTCCTGGACTTAGATTGTCTATAGTCTTTTTTTCCTCCCTCACCCGAGAATATTGTTTTTATTGATTTTAGAGAGACAAGAAGGGAGAGGAAGGGAGAAGAAGGGAGAGAAGGAGAGGAGAAGGGGGGTGGGGGAGAGAGAGAGAGAAAAACATTCATGTGAGAGAGAAATATTGATCAGTTGCCTCCTGTACAGGCCTTGACCAGGCATTGAACCCAAAAGCTAGGTATGCACCTTGACTGGGAATTGAACCTGCAACCTTTTGGGATACAGGATGATGCTCCAACCAACTGAGCCAGCAGGCCAGGACAGATTGGCTAGATTCTTATTGAAACCTGGTCCTGCACTGCTGGCTTCCTCACAGAAATTATCAATAGTTATATCTAATCATGCTAAATGGGAAAAAATATAACTGCTCACTATGTTGAGTGAACAGCAATTTACTATATCTAGAAATGCCTAATTATTTGAATAATTTTTTGGAAATTAAGTTATATGGGTAAAAAATTAAGCTTAAGAATTTCTCATACAAAAACCATTTTGAAAATAAAACACTACCAAATGATAAATCACATGCATATACTTACACATAAATTTGTAGTAATGAAGTGACAAATCAGAAAGCTAGTGAAATAATCTACAATAAAATAGTCTATAACCTATATGCAAAGAAAAAAAGTAAAATGTATGAACAAATCAAACATATGCACAGAGTATGGTTAACTCTCTGTTACCCAGGGACAAATTAATTATAAAATCATGGCATTTGTGAAAAAGTTAATGAAATTACTACAAATCAGTGAGATGTCCATCTAGAAGACCATTTTTAGGAATCCAGTATTACTACCATAGCATGGGAAGTCTTCTCCAGAGGTATTTCATCTAATTAAACTGTTAAAATCTAAACCAACACTAAAATTTGGCAAATTTTTTAAACTGATAATTAGAAATATCATCTAATGATAAACTAGTAGAACAAAAAATAGTATATGGAAAACAATAAAGGGTAAATTAATTCCATTTTAATCTACACTGAGTTCTTCCAATAGACTAAAAAATAGGAAAAACCTTAGGAAGTCTTCTTACTACAACCTTGATAAGGCAACGCCAATTGGGTCAAACTGGCAATGAGCTCCGGAAATGGCAGTTTCTGGTTTAAATTTACTGAAACAAGCATATGCTTATTTGACTCTCAGGATGAAAAGTAACTGATGAACTTCTGGCTGGGAATCACATTGCCAACCTGATGACAATGACACCAGGAGCAACTTGTCTTAGGTCTCAGAACCGGGCGAGGATGGCACAATGGACACAGGTAGTCAGAGGAAGGGTCCGGCCAGCCAGAAGCAGATTACCTGTGGTGAAGTAGCTCATGATCTCAATGGTCTAAACATTGGATTGCTTTCCACTAAGATTATAGTAAGTCTATTTTATAACACATTCTTGGACAGTTTTATTTTAACTCTGACTAGGGTTAAAGTCTGGCAGTCCCCACATAAATTGCCATGCTTATTAAAAGTTGACTACAATATCAACACCAACATATTGCTTAATTTAAACATAACTGAAAAAGAAGGAAAGCCAAGAAAAATATAGAATTTCCAATGTAACATGTTAGGGGAACCCTCACACAAAATAAAGTTATTGACCTTAAATGGCTTACATCTACCCATACGAACTCCCAATACAACTGGACCATCCTTCCATGAGAATTCTTTTAAGTATTCTGCAAATTTTTATTTCATCAATATAAAGCAAATCCTCTTATAAAGAGATAGTGTTTGAGGTTACCTGCTATACGAAAAAACATGTCCAAGCCCTGGTTGATGGTTCTTTTGTTTCAGATCTTATATAAAAATATAATAAATTCCAATACAATCAAAGGTTTTGGGCTCTCTGTTGGTGGCAGGAGAACAAGCGGTTTATTGTTCTGCTTACTTTTTTAGTGCATTAATGTATGGAAACCAGAAAATCAATCAGCTTATTACTCCTGGTTGTGTTTGAGATGTTGAAAAGTGAAGGGACATGGAATCATTGGATTTTGGAGAAATTAATAGCATCTGATTCAAGAACTTTTTATAACACAAACTTAACATTAGAAGAATGTTTATAAAGCAGAGTTGAACTCCAGGGGACAAAAAGCCTTGCAGAAGGCAACAGATCTGAAAAGACCTTCCCACAAAAGGGAAGGAGGTTGTGTCCAGGGTTAAAGAGAAGGGAGGAGACATGTTGTCCACACCATCTCAGTTCAATTCAGTTTCAGTCTTGGTTTTGTTTACACTCCATTTCTGCTTGGAAACAGAATTTGGAGAAGTCTGAATATAAACCTGCCCTACGAGAGCCAAGTTTGAGGCCTTAATATACAGAAATACTGTCTCCAATTGTTAGCTGTGTGCACACAACCATAAAAGAAGAAGTGATTTTAAGACAGTTAAAGATAAAAAAAAAAGTTGAGAGAATAAAAGATTAAAGTTTAGTAGCAAGAACATTAAAGACGACAAATAAACATAACGCAACTCTGGTCTATTTAAAGCATTGTTCTGCAGCCAAGGGAACGCGCTTCCTGTCCTGGCTGAGGGAGGAGCCCCTCGGTACCCCAGCGGGCTGCTGGCCAGCGAAAGGAACAAGGGGGAGCTCGTGCTGAGAACAGGGGGACGAGTCCCCGAGTCCCGGCTGGTGCTCAGCTGTTGGGGGCATCGTCCGTGCACCGAAGGCTGCAGGTGCGATCCCCAGGCTGAGCGAGTATGGAGGGCAACCGACTGACTGATGTTTCTCTCACATCGATGTTTCTCTCTCTGAAAGTTAATAAAAGAAAAGGAGACAAGAGAAATATTAAAAAGAACCAAACAACATTTTCAAAGGTGAACTGAGAGAACTGTATTAATTAGATAATAGAGAATACATTTGGGTCAATTTGGGAAGACTTCTTATGGAAAAAAGGAGTCTTCTTCCTCTAGACTGTGTCACAGGCCAGCAAAACAATCGAACAGCTCCTTTCATTCAAAATCACAGAAAAAGCCCAAATCAATGTCAATTTAAAAAAACACATATTACAAGCAATGTGTAAAAGTAGGGAAAGGGAGTAAGTATAATAGGGTTTATAAGACAGCTCCTGTCCACAGGGAGAAAATAGTAATATTTAAAAGAATACAAAAAAATGTGCGGCTTCCGCGACACCTCTCTTGGCTATCCTTTCATGCCAGGTAATGACCTCATTTGTTTGAAGACCTCTCTGGTGTTCCATTATATACATATACCTTAGCAATCTGTCACTGTCACGACTTCATTTGGGGAAGGCAGGATCTGGAAGTCTGACATGGGTGGACTTCAGGTCCCTTTTTTTCTAGCTCTGCTCTGCAAATTCACTCTTGAAATTCTAGAGAACACGATGAGGCATTCTAAGACAGGAATGAAACATGGGTAGAGGCCTCTTGCTAATCTGAAAAGTACTGGAATTATTTCTTAAAATAGAGATTTAAAAAATCTCTACATTCAAAATTGATTTTAATTTGCCTAGTTTAGACTTGTTTCGAAACTTTTATAAAAAGCCACAAGGGAGTGCTCTAGAAATTATCAAATGGATACTTTATGCCGCTCAATGAGAAGAAAGGGCAGAGGGCCAGGGTTGTGCCTACGGTTAACAATACTTCTCTTAGTTTTGGCTAGAAACTGTGTCAAGAAGTTCTATTATTTTAAATGAATCAAAATTTAGTAATTAAAAGAAAATTATTTATACCTCACATTATCATAAGGGAAACGAAAAGTAGGCAATAACCAACATCAGCCTAGGAAGTCAACCAGAGTTCAATTTAAAAATTAATGTAAAGAAAACCCCCTTTCTCACATCATAAATATTACTCAAATGAGAGGATATTAAAAAAATAAAATTATTCAGTTATCTAGGCATTTACATGTAAAATTTTAGACGATTTGTTCTTTAAAGATTAGCAGAACGAAAATTGTACACATGGCTTTGGATTACATGGGAATAACTACATCAAAAGTAGCAGACATAAGACAGAACAGGTTTGGTTTTAAAGTTTTGTTCTCTGCAAGTCCATAAAATTGATCTTAAACACATTTTAAATGTTGGAAAGACTGAAGTCTTCAAAGTCCTCATAATTTCTCCATAAATGAGAAGTCCATTAAGTTTACCAGGACAGCAATATACAAAGTTAAACTACTCCCTTCAACTGTAACTATCACTCTAAATAATCTTAAAACACTACCAGGTTTTTCCAATGTTTATGGCTCAGAGGCCAAACTCACTTATTAAATAATTAGAAATAATTATCTACAGCACAATGGTTTCCAATCAGCTAGTCAAGAACTAAACAGTATTACAAGATATGTGAGAATTCTGTATAGTGAGTAATACCTCCTACATGTAAGTATTTATTTCCCAAAACGGGTAGATGTTGTTGTTTATTGGTAATAATCTAAAATTCAATAAAACAATATATTAAAAATGAATACATTATAACACAGAAATGAAATAAAATAAATACCTGCTGAATGAGGGAATACAAAATTAATAAAATTTCAATTTATTAGACTAACAAAGCTTACTGGTTTCATCACCTGATAAACTTTGGGTCCTTCTGTATTTCCTTAATGAACAAATACAAAACATATCATATGGGCTTTTAAACTGTTAAAAGTGGATCCTTGGTTTTGAAAGGTAGCATAACGTACAGAAGTGAAAACAAGGCATGCTTTTCAGTCCAGCCCTAAAACCTCACTGAGCTCAAGGAGGACATTTGCTCGCCCAGGGCCCGAGGAAGACAGCACAGAGATCGCACATTCCTGGCCGCTGACATCGCCGTCAGCGCTGGCGGGGCTGCAGGGCCCAGTCTTGTTTATGAAGCGGGAGAAAGAAGCGGCCTTTCTGATCTACACCTTGGCAACACGGGGGGAGCGTGGAAAGAAAGGGACCCCCTTTTACGTTCAGTGACTGGCACGTTTCAGTGAAGACATAGGAAGAGGGGGGGAGAGAAAAGCTATTTGAAAAGTTAAAAACGACCCCCCCCAATGAGTCACTCAGCCTCACTTCTCTCTAAATATACATACACATAGACACATAAAAAAGCCTATTTATGAAAGTCATATAACCACTTTACAGTTTGGAAAGGAAGAAATAAAATAACCTCAACAGAACTACTATTATAATATACTGATTAGGGCTGCTGTCTGATATTAGCACTTTCCTGCCCCAATTCCTTTAAAAATAGAACCAAGGTCTTTTAAGATACTAAATATGGACTAAAAAACATTTAAATGAGATATAAGGAAGGAGAAGCATTTCTACTCTAACTTTCGGATGTCAATATCCCCAGCTATCCATGCCGCCTAGCTGATGCTGATTCACACTAAAGGCAAGACCCCTTCTCTCTAGGAAATTTGAAAAAAAGGTTTTGACATGAAGTTTTAAAAGCAGCTTTCCATGCCAAGCTCACTCTTGTAGGTTGTGGATCACTTTTTTAAGCTCTTATTTGGATGTTTGTCCATTATTTAGCAAGCTATAAACTGAAACGTTTTCATTTCTACTCTATGCAATAAAAAGATTATGTGAGTTATAAAAACATCAAAGTTCATGATGTAAAAACAAATTGAGTGATGGCCTTCTGGTTTCAAAATACACATGAAACCAACTGGTCAGGGTTTTACATTTCTGTTCCACATTAAGTTTTATGGCATATCAGGAATGTAAAGCATGGTGTTTTAATAAAATCACCATTTATTAGGTTTCTACTTTTTTGATAAATGTACTACGGTTTTGAATGGTGTGCCTATTTTTAACTGGAAAGAGAGCAAACATTAGCAAAACAGTTTGTGAGAAAGTTGACGCATACATTTATCTAGGAATGGATATCTAAAATTAATTTCCTAGTCCTTTGGTTAAACTTCTGGTACTTCTTGTCTTCTCAACTGTTAATTTTTATGATGCACTGTTGTATTTCCTTATATCCTTCAAAAAAGAGTTTAAAGTAATCAATAATGCTATTTTAATGTAAAGAAGGAGTCGTTTTCATTCAACCAGGAAGGAACACCCCTGCACCATATGAAATGCATTTGAGAGCCTTAGTCACATACCCTTTTAAATCACAATTATATATTCACTTTCCTAGCTTTCCAATGGTTTTTAAAGGTTATTTTTAGATTTATTACTCATTAATCTGACTCAAGTTTATCAGTAGAGAAGACTTACGTAAAACTATTGATGCAAGCAAGACAACAATTAGAGTTCTTAGGCTTAACTCATAAATAATACATTAATAAAGGTTCAGACATTTTCCATGAAAAGCTTTCAAGTGTGGATTAAAGGGCCTGTATGACACAGGTTTCACACCATTCAACCAAGTTCCTGAATACATCCTTCATTTGGTGAATTTAAGTGAGAGAAGTGTGGAGATAATTAGGTTCAAGGATGACCTTAAACATTCAGTGTCCTGGAAACCTGGTTAATAAATATTCTAATACCTTGAAAAGCAAAGATGTAAGTGTTTCTAATGCAATATCTTCTTTTCAGGCTTCTTACTTGAACAAAAAACATGATTAATACACAAAAACGTTGCTCACCATGACGCAACACCACAATTTAAATCTGACCAGCGAACCTACATTAAAATTCTCAGAACATTCTTTGAAAAGATGGATTAAAATCTTAGTTTCCATGCCATAAAGGAGTGTGTGTGAAAAGAAATCTTTCTTAGATGTAGGTACACAGCTGTTGATATGTAGATTTATGGAATTATATGTATCTGCAATACATGTTTTTCTGTGCAAATGCATTATGTATGGAATGTCCAAATTTACATGGAAAAATAATATAAATGAAAATGATTAAAAAGTGCTTAGAGAGCTAAAAATTCTCAAGGTTAAGACAAAAACAACAACCTTTTTTTCTTTTTCTACCCCAAAGCCCTTCTGAGCAAGCTACAAGATACACCCTTATCAAAAAACAGGAGGCACCAGGTTATAAATGTAGGGTATTCCAAAAGTTCACTTACCAGTCAGTGCTTCAAAACTTGAAGATTTCCCGAGACACAAGATTACAATTAGAGATTAAGTTGCCAGATCAGCATATAAAACCTTATTGAAAACCTAATAATACTAAGGGAGGGCCAAGAGTTCTATAGGACGCTCAGAAAATGCATCCCAGGCCCACCCTCCATGGGGTGGCAGGAACCCCCCATCGTGCTCCCAGCTGGCTGTGAGTGGGAATCCTGTCCTCACTGCAAGCCCAGGTCCTCTCACTGCGTCACTGATGAAGGATTTGGGGGGTAAGCTCCATCAGGTAGGGTTGGAGAGCGGCCTCTAAGAGAGCCATAGGTTCAGGAGACTAGGGGCAGAACTGGGTGTTTGGGGATGACAAGTTGAATGGGAACGTGGGGGAGCTGGGGTAGGGGAGGAGGTGGAGTGGAAAGTAGAACAGACAGGGGAGAGACCGGGGTCTAGGGGTAGGTTAGCGAAGGTTGATGTGAGTCAAAGCTGACCTCCCTTCTTCTTTCTGTGGATCTACCTGTTCTTTCCCCAGGATCTGATTTAAAAGACCAGACATGTGAACATTTGTGATTACGAGGGAAGGCAAGATTCTTCACGAAAGAAGGAATTGGAAGTATGGGGGTGGAAGAGAGAGAATTCCAGAATTCCAAGAGAATGTGGAGTCTACAGAAGAGGAAAGTCCCTAGCAGGGACCAGGGGATAGAGGAGTTCCCAGTCATCTCCCTTCCAGAACTGCTTATATTTAGTGGTATAAACTGAGAACATGAAGGTGCTTAGAACGTAAAGAACAACATAAAAGAGTTCAATTAATTTTTTTTTTTAAATTAATAAGAGACCGACTCACACTAAATCTTTCAACTATAAATGTCCATACCCCAATTAGGTCATCTGTTGCTTTTGACAGAGTACTGAGTTTTTTACGAGTCAGCTGTTACTATGGAAATAAAAGTTACATTGACTTTCTCTTTAGAATGAGAACCTATATGGACATGGTTTTTCATGGACTTTTATTCCATTAATGCGAAATTAATATTTTTAAATGTTCCCACAGAAAGAAATGTGCAAAAAAGTTCTAATCAGAGGGCAATGAAGTCAGAAGCATTTATATTTAAACAAATACCTTTTGAAGGCCTATTGTGTGCCAAGTATTTTCCTCAGTGCAGGGGTTACAGCGGTGTTGGGTCAGAAAAGTCCTATATGCTACTTTTATTTCTTAGTGACAATACTGCCACATAAAGGGGGGATCTCCTCACCTTTTGGCTGGTCTTTGAGTTTCAGTACCACTGTTTATTTACATAACAGCTACTTCACTCACACATGCCAACTTTTTTGACCTTGGCCCAGCTCTAAGACTTAAAAGAACTCGTCACACTTTGGTAAATTCTTAAGTAACTGGCATAATGTATTAAATGTCTTGCTTTGATGACATCAGGATCTTCTTTACAGGCTTTCTGAGTTTCATTAGGTTTTACATAAAGTTGACCAATATATGAAGGCTAAGAAGGCAAAAGATGTAACCAACGTGATTACGCTGAAATCACACCACTTTCGGCCAGTGGACTCTAAGGCGCCTTCTGACTGTTAAATGATTCTATGCTGTTCTACAGCTGTGTAAAAATATGGGCCAGTGGAACCTAGACCTTCACGACTTAGAACTGTGAGGAGGCTGGGGAGAAGTTAACCTAGGGAAGAAGGGGAAGTGCTGAAACTTGTGAATGGAAAAAAGGAGAGAGAAACTCTCAAAAGTCAAGAAAACAAGGTTTTGTCCTTAGAAAGATGATACACTCTTTTCTTAATAAACTGACTAGTTAGAAACGAATGATTACAAATAAAAAGTCTCCTCTATAGTCTGTGTTAAGAAACTGGTGAATATTAGTGAGGCCAAAGGAGCCACAGGTCACAGACATGATGCGTGAGTCATCTTGATAATTCTAACTGACAAATTCACTGGCATTATAAGGTTGCAGTGAAAATGAAAGAATAATTTAGTACCAGAGGCTGTGCCTTTTCTGCTCCATATTTATGTTTGGTGTCCCCTATATTGAAATTTCTATTAGTGGTGAAAATGTTATTTAACAGCATAAGCAAAACAAAATTAGGGAAGGGCATGTGAGTTTCATGGATACTGGTGTGCACTTCTAAATATTAATAGCTGTTTGAAAGTATGAAAAAAGTCATTAAAATACATAGAGTTGCTAAGTTTAAGATAATTGTATTATATAAAACATTCTGTGTCGGTGCTTAAAAGAATACCTGGTACCCAGCACATAAGTCAATAAATATTTGTTACATGACTGAATGAAAGTTAAGACAAAGGAGAGAGAGCAATGGCTGGAAGAATTGCAGTTTTCATTTGGGAGAGTCCAAAATTAACTATAATTGCCACCAGCCTCACCTCATGAAAACTTGTTTCTTTTCTATCTACAATGCAAATTTAAAACTTTCATAACACATTGTAGCTAGGAGAGAAACAAGCTATAATTCTCCCTTAACCGTGTTCACAAAAGCAGGACTGACATTCCGAGCATCCCAGAACGGCCCAGAAGGGACCTCAGGGAGAGCAGAGTCCAACTCCCTCAACTCACTGGTTAAACTTGGTCCAGAGAGGTGAAATGATTAGCCTGAGGTCACACAGATTAGAACTCTAGTCCTATGACCTCCCTCCAGTGTTTCACTGACTGCATTTAAATAAATGTTTTGTGAGAAACCGTAAGTCACAGGCAAGATATGTGAAGAGGGAGTGACAGAAAAAGCTACTGTATTTATTTGCCTGATGATAAATTTACCACAGAGATCACTATGTCAATAGACTCTGTTCAAGTAAATTGCGCAAACAAAACCGTCTTTACTATTTCTTTAAATGAATTTATTGGGGTGACACTGGTTCACAAAATTATCCAGGTTTCAGGTGCACGATTCTATAACGCATCATCTGTACACTGTATTGTGTGTTCACCACCCCAAGTCAAGTCTCCGTCCATCACCATTTGTCCCCCACACCCGCCTGCACCTTTCCCCAAGCCCTCCTCCTGGCAATCACCACACTGTTGTCCACGTCCATGAGTTTTTTCTCTTTTTTGCTCAATCCCTCAACCCCCCTCACCCAGCCCCCCTCTGAAGAGCAGTCAACCTACTCTCTATCTATGAGTCTGCTCTATTATGCTTGTTAGTTCACGACATTATCTTTATAGACCATTAAAACAATAACAATTGGGATTAAGAGACGGAAGAAAAAATTTTTAAGAGAAAATAGTCTGAGGATCATTATTGATACTGAGGAGCTCATGTCTAATGATGATATACCATTAATTCCTTTAAAAAATTCTCAAGACAAGAGGAAAATAATGCCTCCTAGAACCGTGCCTTTGGATGAATAAAAGTTTCTTAGTTTGCATCTTTTGGAATAGATACATTTTAGTTATGGCTACTTTACCTGCATTTCTGTTTAAGATAGTCATACACTCTAAGAAATCAAGAACAGAGAGGAAAGTGGTCAAAATCACTAGCTTTATACTCATGTTTACACTCAATGTTTCAGTCACCAGCAATAATTAGGGGAAAAATTCAACAAACATGCAAACACATTAGAAATTTATTATTTTATTTTTTATTTTTTTAAATAATGACGATTAAAAATTACGGTTTTATCCTGATACTTATAAACATGGGGGAACTAAGGACTTTTCCCCTAGTATCTTGCCATCCTTAAGTTTCTTTTAAATTCACAGCAAGGACAAAGAGGAGTGTGTTAACCGCTGAAAAAAGATACTGTATAAAAGAAATGGAGGATTTCTAAGCAAACAGAAGTAATCAAAAGGTTGTAAGTCTACCAAATCGGATATGCCTTAGGTCCACAGAGTTGCTGAAAAAATAGAACATGCAGTAGAGTGACGAGGAAAATTCCACACACACTTATTATTAGAGAAGGCTTATTTTAGAAAAGGAATATATCTGTAAGTGCTCTTTGTTGCTATGAGCAACATTCTTACAACCACATCCTACTGCCCGAATCGGGTCATGATTACCTCTAAACAGACCTCGCCATTCTAGAGAAGCACTTTTTCTCTCATTCAGGATTTCTAAGGCAACGGCTGTCATCTTAGGCAACTAAACATCTGGCTTCTTGGTTTGCTTTAAGGAGCAAAACGGGAAAAGAGTGAATCACCACGAAGCAGGTCAGGTTAGCAATATTTTCCTATTTCAAAAAAAGTTACGGTCTCCAAAAACTTTTCCTTGAGAAATGAGTAATTCATAATGCACTGATAATTATAGGTCAGGGCAGGGATTTTCAAATATGTCGAAGGACCATTCATTCACGCCAGTCTCCCATGTTTGCTCTCGAAACTCTTACATACAAGCTGTTTAACTTTATAATTCCACAGTGTAAAAACATCCAGGAGGGAAAAGAGTGACATTACTCAAGCTCCACTGGCTGGGCTTTCTGAGTTTTCCCACCATGAAGACACTTACATGTATTTTTTCTTGGCTCTTCTTTTTGATACTTAGAATCAAAATACTTTCCTCTTTAATGACTAAGTAGTTTATTTATTAATTCGCTCTTCTGCCCACATACACTTGCTTAAACTCCTCAAACACATAAAACAACAAAGTTGATGCCTACTATTCCCACCAGCTTTGGAGAACTTACTAGAGGTCAGATACCATACAGATGCCTTATACATGCCTTTCAATCTTCACTTCGTATATGGTATGATCACACCAATTTTATAAGAAATTGAGGCTCGCTGAATGAAGCCATTTGCCCCGGTCACACGGCTAGCAAAGCACAAAACCAGGATTTGAACCCAGGTTTATCTGACGAAAATTTCTGTAAGGTGTGGAAACTACCTCCTAAGGGAGCCATCATTATGATATTTGAAGATCTAAGACTCCTGGTTTTGCTGTTTAAATCTTTTCTCCATGTATTAATAATGGCTTCCACTACATGTACAATTTTAAAATAAAAACCTCAACGGAGTTTTTAGCCCTGGCTGTGTGGCCCCTCCCTGCCTCTGCAGTTCCATCCCATGCCACTGTCCTGCCTTTCTGTGCTCCAGGGACGCAGACCCTCTCTGGATCCCTTCATATAAGGAGCTTGTTCTTGCTTCCAAGTCCTCCGCACACTCTGTTCCCTGTGCTGGCAACATTCTTTTCCCTAACTCATTGTTCAGGTTTCAGCTCACAGGACATTTCCTCAAAAAGGTTTTCCCTGAACTCAACCTAAATTAGCTCTTCCTTTCCTTGAACTTTGCATTTACAGCCTTTATCTCAATACTTAACTGATTAGCGTCTCTCCTCCCAGGACTGTGGGCTCCTCGATGACAGAGACTGTCTCTATCCTGTTGACCTTGCATGTCCAGTGTCTAGCACAGCGTTGAGCATGTGACCGGAACGGATGTCAAGAAGAGCAGTCACAGGCTGGGAAAAGGGAAGGCCTGTGAATGTCCCATCAGCTTTGCCTGGCACTCTAATGCAGGCCTGAATCAACGGTACCAGCAATGGGAGCTTCCACCCTTTACAACACTCTTTTTAATCCAACATGTAAAAAAAGAATTTCATTTAAGCCACAAGTCACAAATATTTCCTTATACTAAACACAGCTACCTCTAGAACACTGCAATGTTAAATAATGTTAACGAATAAATAAGATGTAACTGTAAGTAACAACTTCTTTTGAGAAATACAGCAGAACACATATATCCAAACTGGTTATGTTTTCCAAGTGCATCATTGTAGGGGTTGTACAGTGACTACTGTGACACTGTTACTGCTCTAGACATTTCTAGGGCTCCTCTTTGGTAACAGACTTTAAAATCAATTCACTAATCAAACGAGAAAACCTGCTTCTTCACTTTAGGGTGAAAAGCCATTATCCCTCGGTTGGAAGTCATCCCAGCCCTCCCCTCTGCATACACATAACAAATCAGCCTAGCTGCCCCCACTAAGCTTGACACCCAAACTGCCATACATGGGCCTTTATCCTGCCAGGAGCATCAAGATTTGCAGCTGGCCTGACAGGTTCAGTCAGCCAATGGAGGAAGGGGACAGAGGAGCCACTTTCAGAGAGCACACCAGGCACACTTCCCCAAACGGCCCTTTGCAGTAAGCCATACAGGTGGGATGCATGAACCACCTAGTGACCAGCCAGAAAAAAAACCTGCCTGCAGAGGGCGCTGCTCATTATAGGAAGTCAAGTGAGGCCTTTGATTTGGCCCTAAGGCGCCAGACTTCAGTCCTCTGTGCTCTCCTTGCTGAGGTGGGGGGGGGGTCCTTTACCACCTCAGGGTCACCATAAACTTCCTCTCCCAAGATGGTGCTACCACCTTAAGCTTTCCACTTCTCTGTTGTGGAGCACTGATATTCTTTCCTAGGAAAACCATTTAACTCAACAGAGTTCAGAATGAAAATTAACCAGGGGAAAATAACCAGGGGCCAGAGAGAGGGAGAGATGACTAAGTGGAGCACAAACTGAATGTCTGTGTCCCCCCAAAATTCATGTGTTGAAACCTAATCCTCAGTATGATGGTATTGGGAAGCCGGATCTTTGGGAGGTGATTAGATCATGATGGTGGAGCTCCTGTGAATGGGGTTGATGCCCTTATAAAAGTGATCCCGGGGAGCTCCCTCACCCCTCAGCCACGTGAAGGCACAGGGGGAGGACAGCCTTCTGTGAGAAAGCAGGCTCTCGCCAGGACTGAGTCTGCCTGTGCCTTGATCTTGGACTTCCGAACCTCAGAACTGTGAAATAAATTTCTGTTGTTTGTAAGTCCCCAGTCTATGGTATTCTGTAGCTGCCAGAATGGACTAAGACACACACCAAGAGTGAACCCTAATATGAACTGTGGACTCTGGGTGATAATGATGTGATTAAGTTGGTTCATCAATTGTAACAAATAACCTGTTAGGCGGGGATGTTGATAATGGGGAAGGCTATGCATGTGTGGGGGCAGAGAGTATATGGAAAATCTCTTCACCTTCCCTCAATTTTGCTGTGAACTTAAAACTGCTATAAAGAATACAGTCTTTTTAAAAACAAAACCAAAAAACCCAACAACCTCTTTTTGTGTCAAATGTCTTCTTTAAAAGGACAAAGAATTAACTAATAGATGCCAGAACAGTTTTCTGGGGTATCATGTAATATATGACTTCCAAATTCCCTTGTGAGAAATATCAGTTTACTCTAATCCTCATGGCCATAAGCAATGTCAGGGAGGTGAAAACAACAGGCCACTAGGTCAGGGTTAAAGGAAGTAATAGGAACCTCAGTCAGGCCAGAATTCGAACAGTGTATCTATGAGAAGCAGGTCTGGCTACATAATTTGCAGGGCCCAGGGCAAAAGGAAAATAGGGGGCCCCTTGTTTTCCAAATTATTAAGAATTTCAAAACGGCAGTGGCAGAGCGTGAAACCTAGGGGGGCCTCCGTGACCACGTGGGGTGCAGGCCCGTGAAGGCAGACCTGAGAAGAACCAGACAGCCGTCCTCAAACCGCCCAGCTGTGCTGCAGTTCACAAATGTTGTTTCCAAATGGCATGTGGGAGGCTTTGCAAAGACAAACAAACATCCCCCCTACCCTTTGCCTCCTGCTTTAATTTTTAACCCAAGTAAAACATGCTCATAGTTTTAACAGTCAGATAGTACCAAGTGTCTTATCATGAAAAAAAAAAAGAAAAAAAAAAGATTGCAGCCCTGCCCCACGCCTTCCAACCTGACTCTTGCTCCCCAGACTTGTATGCCAGCTGATTTCCTGTCGCGTAGGAGGCTCATTATTTATTACACTACCTACACTCATACCACAGCCTCCCTCCCCAGTCCTCCCAATCTGGTTCCATTACAGTTTGGAGATTATAATCAATATTCAATGTTTATATTATCAGTTCACAGTGGCAACAAATGGATTACACAACCTTTCCTGTGTAACATTTCATCTTTTCCCCGCAGGGTAAATAACTGCCTCACTTCTACAGTTGCTTTGTGTGTTTTTTAGGTAACTCTAATTTTTGTTCATCCAAAGCATAAAAACCCTCTCAGTATGGCCAAACACGTAAGGTAATATATCAGTTCTCTCTTAACAACAAAAAAGATGCTGACGGTCACCTCCATCCATTCCTTTTCTGGGACACCTATCATTCAACACTGAGCCTCACGGAGACATTCTCTACTTTGTTTCCTTTCTTCTCTACACTCCTCTCCTTTAGAGAATTTACTTTCGGGGAAAGTTCCTCATCTTTAGCGATCCGACCATTCCACTGAATTTCTTTATTTCTGAGGTATTTTTAATTTCCAAAAGAAGAGGCTGCTTGTGACTCTGACTGCTTGTTGAAATTTTTTTTTGTTTAATAAATATGCTCTACCATCCGGTCTCTTTCAGGCAATTAGAGAACTTTTCTTCTGATTCCTGGATGGCATTTCTGCCAAGGCTCTTTCTCCTGGTGTGTGGCTTGCTGTGGACAGACATGCTGCAGACACTCCTCACAACCTGGGTGCCAGGTCTTACCTATGCGGGAGGCACCGAGGCTCAGGGCGTGAATGGGCTTGTTGACTGGGTAACGCCACTGAAGGGAGATCAGCTGGGGAACCTAATTTTTCATTAGGGGACCCCCAAATGTTAATACCCATAGACCCTTTTTGGGGATCACTTTCCCCAAAAAGAATCCTCCTGCCTAGAGGAGTTATACCTGGACAGCCAACACCCCAAAGCTAAGTCGGGAGGGTTCTGGGAGATGCACTGAGTGTTTTGTCTTCCACAGAACTCCTGTTCTTAGTACATACTTGCATCTCACCCTCACTATGGCTCCACTCTGATGAAAATTTGATAGATTATGGGTGGAATTTCCATAATTTGTTCCAGAGATGTTAACATCTTTCATTCTCTGTTCTCTTCTCTTCTCTTCCACTTGTTCTTAAGGGTGTATCCCTGTTTGTTCCTTCACTTAATTTTCCTGGGTTTGGGGAGAGAGCAACTACGGAACACTTGTGCTGATTCTGTGCTTTCAATCAGACTTCTCCCTTTGTTTCAGATTTTAAATAGAAATACTGTTACTGAGGCAGCATTTTCAGTTAGGTGGAACTATATTTCCACTTAGTATTCTTTTTAAAATACTGTAACTCTCACAGAGGGCAGACTTCTGATTTTTATCTAATGGCTAGATCCTGCCATGTAGCCAAAGACCATAAAGCTCATTTGTGTCAGGTCTTCTTAGGCAGGTGAGTTTTCCTTTCCTCCCTGTCGTCACGACCACCACCTTCATCACTGCACACAGGCACATGTTCACAGACAGTCCACTCCTCCAGTCACCTGCAGGTAATCCTGAAATCTGAGACTGGCTCCTTACCTCCCACTCCCCCCTACCCCCTACCCATAACCACATACACCTGACCTACTTTTGTTGGCATGAACCTAACGACTCTGGCTATTTTTCATGTTAGAACCAGTCAAACATGGTGAGGAAGGCAAATCTATTGCAAAAAAACAATAAAAAATAGAATAATACAGACAAATAGAATAGACAAATATCACGTGATCTCACATATATGTGGAATCTAAGAAACAGAACAGTCCGGCTGGCGTGGCTCAGTGGTTGAGCATCGACCTATGAACCAGGTCACAGTTCGATTCCCGGTCAGGGCACATGCCTGAAGTGTGGGCTCCATCCCCAGCAGGGGGCGTGCAGCAGGCAGTCGATCAGTGACTCTCATCACTGATGTTTCTCTCTCTCTCCCTCTCTCTTCCTCTCCCTGAAATCAATAAAAACATATTTTTTTTTTAAAAAAAAGAACAAAATAAACTGATGAACAAAATAGGACCAGAAACATGGATACATGGAACAGACTGACAGACCTCAGAGGAGAGGGGGGGTGGCGTGGACAGGAAGAGATTAACCAAAGAACATATATGCATAATCCACGGACACAGACGATAATGTGGCGAAGGCCTGGGGGGGGAGGGTTCAGGATGGAGGGGCAAAGGGGAAGAGACGGTGGGACACACACCTGTAATAGAGTCAACAATAAAAAAAAGAAAGTATTTATTTAACCCTCACCCTAGGATATTTTCCCATTGCTTTTCAGAAAGAGGGGAAGGAGAGAGAGAGAGAGAGAGAGAGAAACATCGATGTGAGAGAGACACATCGACTGGTTGCTTCCTGGACGAGCGCCAACTGGGGCCAGGTATCGAGCCTGCAACCGAGGTACATGCCCTTGGCTAGAATTGAACCCAGGACCCTTTAGTCCACAGGCTGACAGTCTAACCAGAGAGCCAAACCAGCCAGGGCAAGAAAGTATTTATTTTCTAAAAAAACAATCATATCCCAAAATTGAATTAAAATATTTTGGATATTTGTTTCCCCTTAATGAAATTAAGAAGAAAGAAGCAACTAAAATATTACTTCTGAACAAATGAATCTTTCTTATTAGCTTTAACAGTACGATTAACTGATTAACCATGAATTCATTTGGGTGCCCAGGCCAACTCTCTTTAAGTTTTGATTTAGGTAGAAAATTAATTTCAAACGAAAGTGTTTGGAAATTTGAACACCCCCCCAAATACAAAAGAACAGAAGCTGAAATGAAGACATTTTCTGCAAGACTTTACATCAATCAGTATTCTATTATTTTCCAATATCCTGTTTAAGTCAATTAATTTTGAAAACTTGGTAAACTTTTATTTCCTAGTAGAGTTTATAAAATGCACTATGTATACCTCAAAATCAGCATCAAGAGGTTAAGGTGATAGGTAGAAACTGAGAGGAACCTCTTTCCTCTGAATCCATTTATTCAATCATCTTCGCAAAGGTAAATGTTACTTTTTGGATATTACTTTGCCACTATTTCTTTATAAAATGAATATATGGTCATAACTGTATAGTTAACCATCCTGGTTAGAGTTATCAGTGATCCCCTATATATTATTTATAGTAGGTAAAACTGAAATAAATAAAATTTCTTCAGAATTTCCCCAACTCAATAAGATTTTCAACTCTTGGAGGGAGGTCCCTTTTGATCCAGGCACTGAAAGTCCAGGTCTCAGTCTTCAATCCTAACAAACCAGGCTTCAGTGAAGGATTTGAACATTTTGAAAAATTTCAAATGCAAATGTTAGAAAAGGCTTAATGTGTTAATTTAATCCCTACTACCCCCACTCTAGGAACACCAGAACATTCTGAACTTTTGAGAGAGACAAAGCCTTACAGTGTGTGGATTTTCAGTCAACATCTAGAAGGGAGGGTGCTTTTGAAGAGGCTCAGGTGACTTCCTTGAACTTTCTGAAATACCACAGGAGAAGCCCCTGCCAGACCTGACTTTAAGGCACACTCTGGTCAAGGTTATCTTTCTGGTACCGTGAAAAGAGTACAGTAATTTCAATCTCACTTCCATAAGCCTTCACCCCTGCCCCCACCCCCACAGAGCATGCGACACAGAAACAGTGCATTAGAAAAACAAAATCCAAAAGCAAGAACTGTATTTACTGATTTTATAAAAGTCTGGTGGGCTAGTGTTAACAAAACACTATCTCAGGAATACATTTACGTTAGTAAAGTATATTTATAAAATTCTGTTTTAGCTCATAGGACTGATGTACAGAAAACTACTTTATAAACATAAGACAAATGTTAACAGCAGTGGAAAAGTGTGAAAAAAAAGTACACCATGAGATGAATATAATCAGATCAGTGTTTTTAAATATAAGAATATACTATGTGCCAGGCACATATAAGTGCACAAGCAAAAAAAAAAAAAAAAAAAAATCAAACCCATTACATATATTATCTCTTAAAATGTCTCAATGTATTATTTTTGAAATAAATTGGCAAGGAAACTGATCTCTAGGGTGTTAATGAAATCACAGAATAGTGAGTGGAAAAGCAAAAACTCAAACCCAAGACTGCTTAAAATTCATGCTTTAAGTCTTCTACAGAAATTTTTAAACAGGGAAAGGTCAGTGAGATGGAGCTGTCTTCTCTCCCAGGCTTCAGGAAGAACACTGGATCAGAACAAAAATTGAAAATGTAACCAGAACTTTTATACACACTGACTTAATATTACTTTTTATTGGGAGACGATAAACATCATTCCAAATGACTTTAACTTTGATGTTCTACTATTCTGGCAATGATAGATATTTTAGTTTATTCAACAACACAGAAACACTAGCCATCTGCATCATCATGAAATAGGCATTCCACACCCACAGCTGACACCGAAGCAGCAGAAACCTTACAAACATACCATAGAGATCTCCTGTAAACCCAATGTTTAAGGATCCAACTATTGCACAGTCAGTGGTAAAAAAAATATTTTAAGAGATGATGGTTAAAAAAAAAAAGACTGCCCTATCTGCTTTTTAGGTTTATGTTCACCTGATCTACTTTGCCCATCTTTTATCTTTAGCCCTTCTGAATCCCTTTGTTTTACATTGGGTTTTTGTGAACACTTCTTAGAATGTCCTGTTTGCTAGATTATTAAATCCTGTTTATACTTACTGATAAAACTGTCATGTTTGATTTTTGCTCTATCCTATTTTTCCATTTTATATTTATTGTTTATATGTTATAACTTCTGCTTTGAAAAATATGGAGACTACAGGTAAATGTTATATGGGTAAGTGTCCTGTATATATTATCCCAAGGAAATGAAGAGGTAAGGTTGACCAAAATTGTAAGGATGGTGACAACTTACTTCCTGACAAGTGCACATGCCCCCTGGCCTGCCTCACTCCACCCATGTCTCACCTCAGGATCCCCCCGGCTGCCCACTCCCACTGCCTTTCGGTTATCTACCTCTTCTGCCACATACCTCATCAGAGGCCTTTCTCTGAGCACTAATCCTAACTTCCTCAGGCTCATCAAGGAAGGAAAGCAACACCATTAAAATAATGCAAAAGAAGTGTGATTTTTTTTTTTTTTTTTTTAAGGTAGAGTTAACCCTCTACAGGTAATGCATTTGATAAGTAAATGTTAAATGAGGAATTCCACTCTTAGGTAGCGGAGGAGGAAGATTTCCAGAACCCCTTTAAAGAATATTCCCTAGATGTTGCTTAAAGGCCTTAGTAAATCACATATGGTCCTCCAGATCTGACTCCTGCTTATAATTTAGCTCATCTCCCCACCTCTCCTTCTTCAAATCACTGGCTACAGTAGTTTCCAATGTGTAATTTTATTTCATTGAAATCTACTGCTGCTCTCTCTCCCTGCCTGCGACACTTCTCCCCCAACCCTACCTCACCCACCCCATGGCCAGCAGGAGCACTACCCTGTAGTTCCACCAGCTCTCCCCTAGTCTAGTTAGGAGCCCTCTCTAGATGGTCCTGGAGCCCATGTCTCCCCCTATGGTACTACTTACTACCTTACATAGTAACACTAAGTGAGCTCCTGATTTCCTTGTGCGTCAGTGACCAACCAGTACAGTGCTTGACATAGAAGGAAAAGTCCTCAAAAAATACTTGCTGCATTAATGAATTTATAAATAAAGTAATGGCAAGGGCCACCCCAGGAGAAGGCAAAAAGACAAGTTTCTAAACTATATTACATTTATATATTTTACAGGAAGAGATGTGTATATAAGAGAGGAACATTCTTGTTCACTAGGATCCATCTATTCAAAAACCGAAAGGTCTGGTAGTCTAGAAAGCTGTGACAATGCAGTTTTTAATCATCTTCTTCACCCATTTTATAATAAAGTATAACCACCAGATCATAATAGGAGATAAACTTTGGTTAAAAGCATTAACTAAAACTAAGTATCAGAGTCAACTGGCAGATATGCAACAAAGAAGAGTGATTTGAATTATATTTTGCTTCCAGCTAGCTGGGAGGTCTACATACCAGAACTGGGTTGGCAGCTCTTAGTTGTTGAGAAAGTCCGACAAATATTCTGGAAAAACCGGTGGGTGGAATTTAGGTAATACAGCATTTACTGTCAACAGGTGAATGGAAGGTTGAGAAATGAAGTATCATCATCATAATAGGTCATGCATTTCACACTAAACATTCTGCATATAAAAAAACAACACTCTGAATGCTAAGAGTTCTTTTTATTTAAAAATGCTTAAAATAGAGAGGAGTTACTGATGTTAGGCTACATGGACAAGCACAAGTCGGGAATCTACTTAAACAACATAATCTCCCCTAAGCCCTTCCCTACTCCTGAAGCCATCTAGCCGTGCTAATGTTCTTAATTTATAAACTTGAACTTCAGATTTTCAAATCGATTCATGTCAAGCAAAACCAACAATTACAGCAACAACAAATAGCCCACACAAAATAAAAACAGTAAACACTTTCTTTTAAAATATATCTGTGTAAATCCTTTCATTTTTTGCAAAGCCCAAGAAAGCAGTCTATTTAAATAAAACTGATCAACTACTGTTTTCAAGCAGTATTTTAAAAAATACCATTTAGCTAATAGCAATAATGCTTAGGATTGACATCAGATACTGATTTCTGACTGGTAGAACATTGCTTAGTAGATCCATATACACCTGACTGGGGTAAGAGCATCCTGCCTGGGGTAATACCACCTGACTGGGGTAAGAGCATCTTGATTGGGGTAATACCACCTGACTGGGGTAAGAGCATCCCTTTCCTTACTATAAATTCAGAGATAAAATAGTAACTTTGAGTCTAAGACTCAGACTAAGCCCTTTCCTTCTAAGGTATTTTATAACCCAAATTATATTTTATAACCTAAGGATAGTCCAAATTCCACTGATTTACAGAAAATATACCTTTTCGAGAAATCTCTTATACTTCACCTGGCTGTACTTCTATTTATTTGTGGAACATTGCCATGCTGGGCACTCTCGTAGGTTTTAAGACACCTGTATGATAAACAGTGTCCAGTCCCAATCCTGAGCAAGACAGGGAGACACACGTGAACGATACGAAGCAAAGGCTCCTTGGAGGTAAGAAGAGCAAGCTCATTCACGAGAGGGATGACTACCTGCCTAGGGGGGCCAGGTGAGGCTTCACTCCGGAGGTGACATTAATCTGGGGCTTGCAGGATGGAGAGGGAGAAGGGCATTCCTGGCCAACAAGGCAGAGCCACAAAGAATATGAACACGATTGAGATTTTCACTCCTAAACGAATCTTCAACTTCACGCAAATCCATTTACTTGTTTTTTGTGTGTGTGTGTGTTTATCTAAATTGGTTAATTTAGAGCAGCTTTAGGTTCCCAGCAACATGGAGAAGGTACAGAGATTTTTCCATAGACCCCCTGCCCTCACACATTCCCTGCCAGGATGCTCTATTTGTTACAACTGATGAACCTGAATTGAGACGTCATTATCACCCAAAGTCCATAGCTTACCTTAGGGTTCACTCTTGGTGTTGTGCATTCTGTAGGTTTGGAGAAATGTGTAATGACATGTATCTGTCACTGCAGTATCATACAGAGTGGTTTCACTGCCTTGTCGTCCCCTTCCTTGTATCACCAGTGCTTCTCCCTCCCCCCCCCCCCCGGAATAAAATGCTTAATCAATAAATGTCTGCTACCAATGAGGAACCCTGATCAAAAGTGAGCTATATTTATTATTTCAAAACTTTATCAAACTTCTGTGAACCTGTGGATCTTCACATCTATCTGTTAACAAGGTGTCGCAGTTGGTGACAGTCAAGTTGTTTTCATAGAGTATCAGGCAAAAATGCTGCACAGAATTAAGAGAGGTCTAAATATTTCTGCAGCTAGCAAACACACCATTCTCCTTTTCTACCCAGAGGCATTTTCCTATTGCCTTGTGGATTACCCCTGGATTGCAGGATGTCCTTTATATATTTGGGTCATAAAGTCTCCACAGACCCTGGGACTAAAGTACCAAGCAGTTAAATTATTCATTTTCATGAATGAATGTGGATCTATAAAGACCTTCACACCCTAGCTCTAGTTACTTTTCTAGCTCATTCCTGGCCACCCTTTCTCATTGTTTCACATACTCTTCTCCCCTCCCCAACCCCACCTCACATGCACACATATTATGACGTGGCTTTTCAACAATAAGCTCTGCATTTTGATCAGGAATCTGATAAACCCAATTCCCTGGCAATAATAAACAACAGTAAAACTAAGCAAACAAAAGGCATTGCCTAGCACTTTGGTTTAAATATAGCTAACCAAGAAAAATGTGCTGTGGGAATTCAACACAAAATTTAATAGCTGTCCTTTTAGAAGGCAGACCATTAGTCTGCATTTGATCTGAACATGTGCCTGCACCACTGCTCCCAGTGAAGCAGGTCCCAACAGTGGAGGCCTCTGAAGGTTACTTTCAACTGCACTAACTTTCCCACAAATAAGCTCTAGCATGACTACACCCTGGCACCACTACCTGTTACCAGAAGTCCTGAGAGTGAGCGAAAGGCAACACTAATTCCGAATATATGTTCACATTTCAGGGCCCAGAGGCCTCTTCAAAAGACGCAGAATGCCTTTCACATCGTGAATTTGGAAAATGATCCAAATAACCTGAAGTCTGCATATGTTAAATAATTTTTTATGTGTTTTAGAGAAGAGATAGTTAGACAATAGCCTTGTAGAGAGTTGTTTAAAACCTACCAGCTTACCAATCTGAAGCTCCTTCCTTCTACTCTGCACTAACAGACACTCTGCTGATAATGTTATTTGTTGCAGGATATATATATAAAATGTCAAGCCCCCACCGAGTTTTAAAATGAGAGAATGACAATTGTATGGTTGCTAATAATCAATACTTTCAGTTGAAAATATCAACGATTGGGGGTGGTTGGACCAGGTATCATTCAAAGTAAAGACTTCTTATTTAATTATTTCCTGATGAACTCAACCACATCACAGGACACCTTGTAAAAGAAGAAACCAACGATAACATCAGCAAATTCTTCCAGCATCGCTCTGACACAGTCACCGTTTGGCGTCTTTCTCCCTGGATATGGATTTGGCCACATCATGTAGAAAATAATGAGAAGGCTGTGCAAACAGTGGCCTGGCCACCAGCCCTGGGCCTGACAAGTGTCATTCACTTCCTTCAACTGTGAGCTCTGGGGGATAAACAAGATAACCTTCCCTTTGAGCTGTGAGTTGCTATAAACATCATCAGAAAGAACAGAAGACAAAATTTTACTTATATCGGTGCTAAAAAAAAATGAAAGTTTTCACTACCTGATAAAATTACCTGTGGCAATTTTAAAGTAAATGTGACCACACAGTTATATCGACATGCTTATGAAAGTATAAGATTAATTTTCACCATGAGCATAGCTCCTAATATTTACAACCATGTTTTGTGAAATTATTTAAGCCAATGTTCCTGAATTTATAAGCCACACTCTTGATTCCTAAATTTCTATTTCTCTTATATTTAAAATTTCAAGGTAAATTAAAAATTGCATAGTGCATATACAAGGGAAGTTTAAATATTGAGTATGTCAGTTTAAACTGCTTAAGCTCACCCGGCTGGCCGTGGCTCAGTGGTTGAGTGTCGACCTAGGATCCAGGCGATCGGGGTTCGATTCCTGGTCAGGGCACATGCCCGGGTTGGGTTGTGGGCTTGATCAATGACTCTCTCATCATTGATGTTTCTATCTCTCTCTCCCCCTCTCCCTTCCTCTCTCTGAAATCAATAAAGATATATTTAAAATAAATAAATAAATAAAAATAAACTGGTTAAGCTCAATTCCTGTCACCTTCACCATTTAGGTTGGCTACCAATGACAGAGGCCAATGTAAACTAACTACCTGCTGTTTACAACCTTTGTATATCCTAATTCTTATTAGCAATCCAAGCCATATAAACATATCATTGATCTAAAGATTTGTCTTCATACACGCCAGATCCTCTGATAGGCACTCAAGATACTTGCCCTCAAAGAACTGAAGATGTGCTGGGGAAAAGGTATCATTCAAAGATGTACTTGCCCTCAAAGAAGCCAAGATGTCCTGGGGAAAAGGTGGAAGTGCGACATCAGAGACAGAGTGTGACAGGAGCACCGGGAAGCAGCGGAAGAGGCTCCCTAGATGACGGACGGGCCCTGCAGGCTGAGAGGAGGGCACGGCCAAAGGAAGGACACAGCGGGGAGCAGCAACGAAGGCCGCGGAGACGTACAGCAGGGCTGGACGCAGAGCACCTCTCTGTCACACTGGCTTTCGCTTGTCGGCCTGGCGACCCATGAAAGGATTTTTTAGCAAAGGTGTAAGGTGGTCAAATTAAAAATACTGTGTGGCTTAAATACTGATGACTTTCTGGCTACAGTGTGGGCAGCAAACTTCAGGGGGACAAAGCAAAGGTTCAAAAGGCTACTCCAAGTAAAAAATGAAAAGGTTTCGAATTAGGGCAGCAGGAACATGTTTGTTAAAAAGGACACATTTGACATGCAGAGAAGACAGACTCAGTGGGGCTTTGAATCACAGGAAGTGGGGGATGCAGCCGTGGGAAGACTCCCAGATTTCTGGCTTGGGTGGCGATGCCACCGAACAGGATACAGGAGGAAGAGCAGGTTTACGGGCGGAAGGTGACTTTAGAATCAGCTCTACCGCGTTGAGTGGGGCACTCCTAAAGACGTATCTCAGGGAGGAAGAGAAGTGAGCCGTGGATGGCACTCTGGGTGACACGGAGCACCACGGGGTAGGTGACACTGAGAGCGAGAAAGATGGAGAGGGGCCAGGAGCATGTGGTGATGTCCTGTCAGCCTAGTGGTCCTGAATCTCAAGGAGAAAAACACAAATAGTTTCAAATGTGGTACAAAGATCCAGCAAAGGAAGGAATGGAAAATGTCCTTTATGGAGAAAGTGGAATACACTAAGGACCTTAGTAAAAGCTATTTCAGAAAAGTTGTAAGATCAAAGGTCAAACCACAATGAGTTATAAGGTGAGTAAGGAGTAGAGATGACTTGTTGAAGAGCTGTTAGATACAGACATAGAGTTAAAGGTGGGCTTTGGTTTGGGTAGGTTTGTTTTTTAAATCAGTTGAAATCTCACTACTTTGAGATAGCCAACATTGACATTTTGGTGACCATACTTTCATACATCCCTCTGTGAATATGTATATGTATGTCTATACATATAAACATATACATACACACACACGTATGTAATGATGCACAGACACAAAGAACATTTATAGCCAAGATTATTATGTATTAATAAAGTGAATTATATCTTTATACCTAAACCACCCTTTATCAGAATCACAAGCATATACATAAAAGTCTCTCTTCTAAATCAAAACCCAAGACCTTTATGTGACCTACACTACCCTTTAACAAAACAAATCTGTGTCTTACTTCTGAGAAACGACATAACATGAAAGAGTCAGCTTAGGAAAAGACACACCCAATCCTATTGATTTTTAGAAGGTAGAGAGCAATTACCTTCTTGGAATGTTTCCAGGGATTTGAACATAGAATTGTATGAGTAGAGCCCTAGGAGCTATACCTCTGAGAGCAAACCACCTCCTAGCAAGGGGGTACTGACAATATACACCCAAAGAGCGGCACCCAGTGAGTCATCCCAGAGGGGCAAGTTCCACCCTGTGAAGCACCCACACCTGCCTTCTGTATCTCCACCACAGAAAAGAACCACACACAAAGCTCTCTAGTGTAGTGTTGCAATGTCAACAAGGCTGGGAATACTGGTTAAACTGGCCTAGTCAGCTGAATGGCCACAGGATTTGGCTTGGGTTTGCTCTACCAGGAAATGGGGCAGGAGGTCAGAATTTTAACACAGAAAAGGTATCCCCCAAGGACTTGCAGAAAAGAGAGCATGGGTCGTTATTGAAAAAATTAAGTATCATGCCACCTTTTATTTGGGGGGTGAGAGACACAGACACAAGCAGCTTCACTTTGGTTACAGCTCTCTCCTCACCCTCACTCCTATGCTCACTGTTCTTACGCCAATTTCCCTCCTATAGCAGTAATCCTAGCAGTTATTAGAAGAAACATATTTGATAAAGTAGATAAAAACCTGAATTTTTATCTTCAACTTGAAAATGAAAAACTAAATAGTCAAATAGCCTAGCTGGAGGAGACATAGAAAAGTGTTGTATCAATTTGGAAGATAACCCCATTTCTTATTTAGAATGTAAAAACTCAACTCTTCCTGTCTTAATAGACACGTTTTAATAGAAGGAAATACTATCTACTTAGGTAAAAACTAGGTTCCTTTTGGGGGAGAGGAGATTTCTTTCCACTACCATGGAATAGGTATAGAGTCATGAGAACCTTGGTATACAGTAGACAAGATGTGGAACTCAAAGCGCAAAGCAGTCTATTGGCAACCATGTTCTTCAGGGGGTTGAGTCAAAGGGGCGCTTCCAGATGGGCTCAGTACTTCCTAAGTCTCCTTGGCTGAGTTCTCCCGGGAACAGGAACACTTCCACTCACAGAAACAAGTGGAAAATGGTGTAGAAGATAAAGGCGGCTTTCCTTTTCTGATTTGGTGAAATTAGAAATAAAAAAATCTATATTTTTTCTTTCTTCACATCTTAAGACTCTGATGAGAAACAGTGAGAACAAGTGAATTTTTCAGGTCTTAAGGGGATACCTTTTTACAAGCAAAGTCACATGAAAATAAGGCACCTGGCCTGGCCGGGCGCGGCTCAGCGGTTGAGCATCGAACTAGGATCCAGGCGATAGGGGTTCGGTTCCCGGTCAGGGCACATGCCCAGGTTGTGGGCTGCAGCCGATCAATGACTCTCTCATCATTGATGTTTCTATCTCTCTCTCTCCCTCTCCTTTCCTCTCTCTGAAATCAATAAAGATATATTAAAAAGAAAAAAGAAAAAAAAGAAAATAAGGCACCTGGAAGAAGCAGCCAAAATGGACCAGATGTCACACAATATGCTCTAGATGCCCATAAGTACCTATTTCCATAAGAAGACTGTAGGTTGGTCACTATGTGTCACCCTCATTGTTTTTAACCTTCAGAGGAACCTGGTAATTTTCCATCATCTGCTTTACAGTGAACCAGATTTACTGTAATTTATGAGAAGATTCCTATATTATTTTTGTAAATCAGTCTTCAAAACCTTATAAAGCTACAGATAAGAATTTCTGGCAAATGAACAGATAGGTGTTCATCCTGAATAAACCATGCAGCACAGTGCTCATTACTAATGGATGATGCACTTATAAACCTGATTGACAGCCTTGATGCTTAAACCCTAGCACACGATTTCAGCAGCTTCATAAACAACAGCGATAAGACTGGGTTGAATTCTCACAGGTGAAATGTTCCAGCTTCTGCTGAAGGATATGGACCCAGTGTTCACACCATGAATTTCCTATCAGATGTTTCACGCATGGTCTTCAAGGACATGAGGAACATTCAAGTAGATGTTAGAAAGGTGACACCCTGTCACCATGTGAGGCCACATGGTTCTTAAATTCCTTTTCTGGCAGTTAGCCAGTTTTGTACATTGTGCTCTGTCGTCGCATACCAACCCACTTCTTGTTCTGTATTTATACAGGGATTAAAAATCTTCCTTCAATTTACAGGTTGCTTTTGTAGATACAAGTTTAGGAGTTCTTGGATCAACGACTAACTCTCACCTCCTGCCAAGTAATATTCTCCTTGATGGCATGTGCCCATATAATATGCTAATATTCTACCACTAGCTTATTTAACCCAAACTGATAATACTCAATTACTCACCTTATGCTAGACCCTTCCTTAGATTCAAGCAAAACAATATAGCTCCAGCATAAACAAACTTTACATTCGCATATATATGTATACATATATATATAATATCAAGATGATAGAGGAAGATAAAAAAGTAAAGGCTGAAAGGCAAAAAGAAAATCACTGAATGATTCTAAAAATAAAACTGTTCCGTATAATGTGCCTTTGGCAACAACTCTAAATGGTAAAAGACATGTACCTTACTACTTGCTCATGTATTAAACTGTTCAACTATTTAAGCATCTGCTGTGTACCTGGCACACTGCAAGGTACTGTGAAGAGTACAAAGATAAAATATCCAAGAGCTTACGATAAAGCAGCAGACACATGTAAAAGGCTGGTAGGGCCTCTGGGAGGTGCTTAGGCCATGAGGGTGGACTCCTCATGAATGAGATTAGTGCCCTTATAAGAGAGACCCCCACAGAGCTCCCTACCTCCCTATCTGAGGAAGGACAGAGGGTGAGACACAATGAGCGTTTTCACCAGAAGGCGACCAGAACTGAGAAAACAAATCTGTTGTTTATAAGCCACCCAGTCTGTAGTATTTTGTTACAGCAGCCGGAACAGACTAAGACAGCTGCCGAAGAGTGGAGGTGAGAGTGGGAAGCCTCGTCTTGTTCCTGACTCTAAGGAAAGTGGCAGTATCTTATTGTGCTTTCTTTTGCCATAAGGGAGGGAGGGATGAGTCTGAGTCTTTGCCAGGCATCCCAGAGCTGACCCAAGGTGTCTTTTGACATCTCAATGTCTTAAAGCCCATGTCATTCAAGGTCAAGCTTTCCTACTGGGCCAGTGTGGCCCTGCCCCGCTGGTCAAGCACGAAGACTAGTGGTCCAGGGGTGACAGCACACCAGCAGCACTGGTGGACATCGTCCCCTCTACACGGCAACATGCTCAGTGGCTGCCACGTGGGAACTCGCCAAAGCCACAGCATTATAGAGAAGATAACTTCTTAATGGTTCCCACAACAGGTAAAATATGGCATCTGATTTTCCTTCTATCACCTCACAAAAAAGGCTACTCACTTGTTGCCCAGCTGGAGTGGCTCAGTTGGTGGAATATCATCCTGTGCACCGAAAGGTTGCCGGTTCCATTCCCGGTCAGGGCACATGCCTGAGTTGTGGGTTCTATCCCTAGCTGGGGCACATTCGGAAGGCAACTGATCAATTCCCCCCACCCCTCTCTCTCTCTCTCAGCATGTCCTCGGGCAAGGGTTTAAATAAATAAATAAATAAATACATAAATAAAGGCTACTCACTCACTGTTCAACGATGTGTGTAAGTGTGTGTATCCAGGAGGTACACTGAAGTTGTATACGCCAGGAATTCTGCTGTTCAGATTAAATGTCTATTTTTTCCATGTCGCTAGCTTCTGCACTGTTAATCCAGACATGGGGTTTTTGTTCAAATAAAAGCACTGCTCTTTCCCCTACCTGTTTACACCTTCGAAACACCTAGAAGACCGGTCTGTGTGGCACCCCAATAGGACGTGTGAACTTTTCCTGCTAGAAAAGCAGAAGGATGAGAGCCAGATGAGTAGAACACCATATACGTCTACTGTTGACAAGAAGGTTAAAGGTAAAGGAAAGATGGAAAACAGCAAGAACAATGACAGCCTCAGTGGAAATGCTTTCTCACACCTGAGCTGATGCCCTTCCTGATTCACCCAGCCTGCCTGAGTGAGGCTCTAGCACAGTCCCAAGGAACAATAGAATGTATTATTTTTTTATTTCCACCTTACTTATGCAATTTGCTAGTCACAAGTGGTCAGCCCCACCTGCTGCCAAAGGGTTATATCCAAAACACAAATATAATGTCATGGGAGAGAACTCCCTGCTGACGGGATACACACCAAGCCCAGGCGGCTTCTGAGGACTCTGTGATCTGGCCACTGGGGCAGGTTTCAGGGTGAGTGCTCAGGCGTCGCAGCCGAATGGCTCTGGGTATGAATCTCGGCTTCACCACCTATTGACTGTAGGACCTCAGCTAAGACCTCAAAGCCCTGGCTTCCTCATGTAGAAAAGAACAGTTTCTAAGATTAAATGAGATCATGTTTCAGTGTGACGCATGGGCTCAGCCACCACAAAACAAATCGCAGAATATCTTTCCTCTTTCCTTGCATCTAGATATCAACTTCTACTTCATCAGCGTTTCCCTCAGCCTGATTCGGGCCTTATCTTTCATCAGGCCTATTTCAGCAACCTTCTGTTCCGTTTCTTCTCATTCTCCATTACAAACCAGGAGGGGGGTGGGGGGCAGAAAGTGTGGTGGCCTCATGTAATCTTTTTAAAATGAAGATTATGTGAGGGATCCCTTCCCCCCCCACAAGGCCCAGAGATTACAGTTCCAATTAGTCACCCTAGAATTTAAATTCCTTCACCTTTGTTCCAAGCTAGGTTTTTAACCTTATTTTCTAAATACTCCTTCCCCCTCTATCTGACAAACTATTTAAATTATCTTCACTACTGCCCACGATCCAAACCTTTGCTCAAGCTGTACTTTGTCTAGAATTCCCTTTCCTCCCTTGTCTCCTGACTCACAGTTCCGAGGCATTTCTTCACCTGTGCCTGTATTAGAGCACTCACAATCGCTGCTCTTACTAACCAAGTAGGGGCTCAGAGCTGTTATCTGCCTGCTCCAAGGGAACAAGAAACCAGACTTCTTCCCCAGGCATCTTTATAAACCTACTGAAAAAAGAGTTTGTCCTTTAAAGTTCAGTCAATTTCAGTTTGGTCAAAAATATTTATTGAGCCCTGGCCGGTGTGGCTCAGCTGGTTGAGTGTCATCCCATGCAGGGAGAAGTCGCCGGTTCAATTCCCGGTCAGGGCATGTGCCTGAGGTGGTGGGCTCCATCCACAGTAGGGGGCGTGCAGGAGGCAGCTGATCATTGTTTCTCTCTCCCTGTCCCTTCCTCTCTCTCTAAAATCAATAAAACATATTTAACATATATATATTTATTGAGCCCTTAAACGATTCATGCCTGTGCTAGATTCTGTGAGAGGCAGGACTGTCCTCAAGGGCCCTTTGGTAGAGAGAAGAGTAAGAGCAAGACATAAACACTCTTGGGCACAAATTGTTACAGAGATTCCAGAGCCGAAGGATGAGAAAGGACCTGACCTATCTACATGGTGTGGAAAATTAGGAAAAGCTTCTTGAGGAAGGTGGGATTTGAGGTAGGATTTCGCAACTGGGTGGTGACTGATATGTGAGCCCTCCAAGTACGAGAAACAGCGAGAAGTGGGGGTGGGAGGCCTGTCTGAGGAACAACAAAGAGCCCAGTGGGGGCCTGGCGCCCAGCAGGGTGTCTACTGAAGACCATCACTCTCCGTCCAATGGACTGACCCCAGGCCTCGGGTGCAGGCTTCAGAAGGGCCCTGTGCTGGGAGTCTGCATTCGCCTGGGGGCTGCCTCTAAAAAGCCCAGACCAGTGGTCAAATCGCAGCCACCGTTGAGAAAAGCTAACCTGACAACAGCACGGACGGCTGGCTGGAGGGGAAGAGGAGGCACTCGGGTCTTCGGAGAGCTGAGACCCGGCGACGAGGTGGGAAGGCGCAGCAGCTTCGACGGGGCCTGCGGAGACGGCGCCAACAGGACCTGGAACGCAATCGCTGCAGGGGCTGGAGGTGGCCTGAGGGCTGAACTCCCCCAAGGCGGCCAGTCTCTTCACTAGAAGAAAGGCAACGTGACGAGATGTTGGGAAGGGCTACAAGGGAAACATAACTGAGTACTAAGCTCGGGAAATACAAAAGACACGGAGGGAGAAACGGGATATTTCAAATGTGCGTGCCTTCTACATTTCATTTCCTGACAGTGATTTTTAACCGTCTGGAGAAAAAAAGCTCTGTGTTTATTTTGCTTGTCTCACGCTCATTCACTGGCTTGACTCACTATTAGGAACAAACCCCAGGATGTTCTCTAAACCAGTTCCAACAAGTCGGAGGCCCTGGCGATGTATACCTTTCTAAAGACGCACATGGAAGTGTGTGAATCATCTCTCCTCTTGCCCTAAATGTCAGAGGAGCTTGCCTGGTACACGTGGTTCGTTGTTTTTCTGTGTTTGAGTACACCCGACAACTACCCAGATGGGTAAGTGGTTTAACAGAAGAGGCCAGCACACCGGAGAGTGAGACATAAAGGTAAGTGGTTCCAATTCTTAGAAACGGAGTAGAGTGGCTTCAAAAAGTTTTACCAGCATAGCAATCAGTTTTGGAAGGCATTATTAAGTCTGTTTTCCTCAAAGAAAAAACAAAAAACAAAACTCAGAGCAATTCCTAAAAGCTGAAAGGGAACCTTTTAAAAGGTCACACTACTTCTTAGAGGTACAAATTCAAAATGGAAATCAAATTATGAAGTAAGCCGAGCCTGTCCCCACCCATGCTATAAACACTCCATTAACAGTATGGTTTCAGGAAGCTTGTTCAAACTTTCCACCTGATGTTAATCACATTATCTCATAGGTTAAAATATACTTGAACCACAGTTATCCCTTTCAAGTACCAACTTTCCATTCAGTACCAACACATAAGTAGGAAAGAAATAGAAAACAGCAGCCCAGGAGTGTTAAACCCCAAACACCATCCATATTTTGGGCCAGAGTTTTTGTTTTGTTTTATTTTCTTGGTCCTAGATTTTCTGTTTATAGATGAGTTGCAAGCATTCTGGGAGTAAACAGGGTAAAATGTAAAAATAGCAGTCGAGGGATTCTCAGATTTTTTATTAAAGTTACTTTACTAATGTTTTTAGATCACAAAAAGCCACATAACATGACACCAAATAACCTTCCACTGTATTTGCTCATGTTCCCCATTTTCCACATCTCCCATAAAGCTCTTATTTTAAGAAGAAATTAATAAGAGAAAATTTCTTTCTCCCCAAATCTTACACACACACACACACACACACACGATGTCCCCCTAGGAAGCCACTGGCTGGATGGCTCCACCATGCTGTGAGAACAGAATCATGTCTTTCTGAGTTCACCTTTCATTGGGTGGTTTCCACACACAATTCACACAGGAACGAAACAACCCAGTGAAGGGGGAATATTCTTTCATTCTTACAGAAATTTCTGAAGACTCTAATATAAATAGGATTTGAGGAAGGCAGGGGAGTGGCTTTGGTAAGAATACCACTTAAGAGTTCGACAATACAATGAACTGTGTCTCTGGTTGCCACGTCAGAGTCAACTTTTTCCTTTTTATTACAAAAATGTCCTAACATATAGAAAACGAGGGTAATGTGAACATCCATGTGCCCTTCACCTAGATTTAGTAACTAACAGCTTGTCATATATTCATCTATTTTTATGGGTTTTTTGCTAAGTGTTTTATAAATTTTAATAGCATTTCCCCCCCTAAAGAATTCAGGATGTGCCTGTAAGAAATAGAAATATTGTCCTTCATGACTATAATACTAGTATCACAGTAACAAAAATCAAAATAATTCCCTAATATTGTCTCATCATGAATATCACTGAAATTCGTATTTCCTTGGGTGATTACTCTCAAGCATTTAGGAGGGAGACTAGGAAGCTATACCAAAGGTTATTAACAACCCCTGAGTTACTCTTCTATTAAAGCTAGGCGCTTACATAACTTCTTTATATTTTGAGTTCAGATATCAGGGAGAATACCCAAGTGTGAAAGATACAGCCACCTAACCTCTGACCACAAACACCATATTATATCAGCTACAAAAATAACATCATTAAGTAAAGAAGTAGAGTAGGAGAGAGTAACAAATGTCTCTAGAGGAAAAAAAAATGGCAAAGACAATTTCCCAGACACCAAGCTGTTATAGTACTTAATTAGTGCCCCCTCTTTTCTTTTTCTCATCAGTCTTCCTAGAGTCTTCTGACTCCATTATTCTTAAAAAAAAAAAAAAAAAAAAGACTATTAAAAGCCTTTCAAACTTTTGTCCCATCTCTTGGCTTCTCTTTTATGTATCTTGACAAAATTAGCTGATCCTTGAGTGCTGTCTCACTTCTCACATTTTTAGCCCCCTTTTATAATATAATTTCCTCTCTTTTATTCACTGAGGTGCCTTTTTTGAAGACCACCGGTTCCCTTAGTCACACTTAAAAGACCCTAAGCCTTCCCCAGGCCTCCCTGCATCCAGCCCTCTCCACCCACCGGCTATCCTGAAAGCTCTTCCTGGCTTTGCTTGCTTTCTGGTAATTTACTCAGAGATGGGAATGTCACCTGGAGGCAGCTGACTTCTAAATGTGGAAAAGGTTATGATAAATATATATTTACTTAATTTTCCCTTAGAGCTGTGTGTGAAAGGAGAACAAAGTGAAAGCTTCAGTCAACTTGCTAATTCTGACAGCTCTCTCTTCTCTAGGATGGTTAGAATGCCTTGTGTGTAGAAAGTGACTTCCAACACTTTCTGGGGAATAGTGATGCAGGAAGCAGGCCTGGAGGCACACACCATGGGTTCAAATGTCACTTATTATCTGTGTAATATTCCAATAGACTTAATATCTCTAAACCTCACTTTGTACTTGTGCAAAATGCAGGTAATAATAGAATCCACCTCTTGGGGTTGCTGTGAAAGTTATATGCAGAAATAAAAGCAAACTGCTGCGTTAACAAAACGCCTAGAACATATTAAGCACTAAATACATTTTAATTATTGCTAACCATGACCTCAAGATTCAATTCTGAAAAATGGTTCTTAGATATCTCATATTTATTACTGGAAAAACTGCTTGGGATAATGTTCCTTAGCATACTATTCTTGTGGTTTAGAACTTTTTCAAAGGAAGTTCGGTTAATGTCCATTTATCACATAAGCTTTAATAGAGACAGTACACAAAGTGTTGTTCAACACTAGTAGTTACTTTGTAAACAGATGATTCATGCTAATTTAGCTCCCAACCCAGGAGAATAAAATTAGCTTGTTTCGACACTTCCTTTTGTTCAGTAATTACAATTCAAGGTTATGTTAGATACCACATTAGTATAATTTTGCCCGAGAGACAGACACTGCACATCTACATGTCTGTTTTTGTTTTTTGTTTTTTTAAAATAGGCACTGCAGATAGAAATCCAGGTGCTTGCTGAGTAAGGGCCTTGGGGACTTCATAAGCAATTCTTCTCAACCTTGTGCTCTAGTGTCATTTATTTCTGTACATATTGTAGCGAGGAGGAGAGTACTGAGATCATTTTAGCTTGTTATAGATTCACCGGATTTACAGGAAGATGAGAATTTAAAAATAGAAGCCAAACGTGGCTGGAGTTTATCTCAGATGCTTATGTTCAAGTAGCAATCTGTTCACCCACGATGACAGCACGCATTCCATCAAATGATTTCAATTTTCATACACTCAGTCAGAATTCCACTACTTCTCAAATCGATGGACCATGGACACACAGGCACCTCACATGCTGATCCATTTGGTTTCTCAAAGCTGTGTCTCCATAGAGTATTTTTGGGTTGGCTTCCCTGAGAGGTGATCATGAGGAGATAGCATTTACTGAGTGCTCATCACATGTCAGGTGCAGTGTTGAGTCATTTACGCCACTTAGATCTCAGAGAATCTTCATGGCATTTTCTAAGGTAAGTCTCCATTTTTATAGATTGGAAAGTTGGAGCTTAGAAAGGCAAATAAAATTCCAGAGGTAATGGCATATCCAGGTTTTTGTGGAGCCTGAACTTTATATTAGTTTTAAAAGGGAAAAAATGTCAAATTGTGAATACTAAATTGCGATTAAGGCCTTAGAAGGGGTCAGAAGTAAAGAGGGACCCTGGCATATGAGTTTTAGTGGTAACCAACTTGGGTAGCTTGACTAACCACTCTGAGAGCTGCACAGACTAAAGGAATTAGATGAAGAGAAATATGAACTGCAAAATGAAAATCATTCATCTTTAAAAACTCTTGCTATAATGAAGTTACAGTAGGTTTAAAAAAATTTTTTTTTAAACAGATTTTGTTGTTGTTTAATAAATCAGGCTAATTGGGGGTGGTGGTGCAGGGTGAGTTAACTGTCTGATAAAGTGCCAGGCAGTAATTTAGATGGTCTAAGTAAGCAAAATGGAGAAAAATTCCAATTTCTGTATTGTACGTTTCTTAGAAAACATTTGCCCTCTTAGGAGCACTGAGAAGTTAGAAGTTTACCTAAAATTGATCTGAGATGCCTTCTGAATAAAACTCGTGTGAAAGCAGCAATCGCTTTCCTAAACACTGCGCCAATTTATCTTCAGTGGTTTTTCCACTGTTAGCAAAATATGTGACGCTGACTGAACACGTTCCCTCTCTCAGAATCAACTGTTTGTTCTACCAAGAAAACTCCTTTTATCCAAAATGAAAAACTTATTTTGCCAGAAGGAGGAAAGTCTTTATTCCCCCACCCCCCAAAGCACATCTAATAAAATAAGGCGATCTTATTACTACCATATCAGAGTACAATTCTGATAGGAACTTCAAGTCATATTTATCTTTTCTCAGAGCTGTGTGACATTCTTTCTTTTCACATGAAAATTTCTGATAAACATGGGAAAAGCACTCTGAATTGTGATTTCCTAAAAATGCTGAGTTTCACTATTTTGCAGGATATATGTGAATAGAGCTGCTATGGCTGTCCAGGCTGGGCACTGCACAATTCCAAGGGCCACACAGAGGCCACACAGTGAGTGGCGTTGCCTGGAACAGGACAATGCCATGGCCCAGACCGGAACAGTATGCTGACTGAAAAAAATGGTTGCTACCTATTTCAGAAAAGGACAAGCTTGAAGAAAATGGAAGCACATGTCACAGAGATACATAAGCCAGCTTGTACCCAAATGGCTAAATTTGGGACAATTTGAGCATCAAAATACATAAGGACAGAAATACTTTATACTCCACTGAATGGAGAAACGATAATTCCATGCTGATACTAATTAGTGAATATATAAAAAGAAAAAGCTCTTCCTTACAGTAGAATGACAACTAACAAAGTGTAAGAAGGAATGATGCAGTTAAGTTAGAAACGCACTGTTTTCCTACCTTTATAGTAAAAATTGAATCAGACAGGAAACATCAACAGCTGCTCAAGGGGGTGAGGAGAGGGGAGTTAGCAAAGGAACAGGATACATACTTACAAAATCTCTAAGTCTTTCCTCTCAAATGTTCTAGTAATCACAAAGTAAATGGTAATAATAAAGCAGACCAACACCTTAACCAAGTGATCCAAATTAATGTCACCAATAAGGGGCAAAGGGACATTCACGGCTCCAGATGTGATTGCCTGAGAAGGAGACACCACACACATAGCAATCCAACCAAAAATGCGTAACCTAAATCTATCACAAGGAGTCTGGGAAACCCAAATTGAGGGCTGTTCTATTAAACAACTTGCCTGTATTCTTCAAACATGTCATGAAACACAGGAAGGCTGAGGAACTGTTCCAATTAAAGGAGACCAAAGGAACATGATAGTGAAATACAGTAAGTGGTCCTAGACTAGATGCTGTCCTGGAGGGAAAAAATGCAAAAAGGGTCATAATTGGGGCATCTGACAAAGCTGGAACATGAACTGTAGATTAAAGTATTAAATGTCCTGAATTTGCTGATAGCACTGCGGTTACATAAGAGGATATCCTTGTTCTTAGGAAATACACAGTGAAGTATTAGGAGGATGTATGCTGCGTACTCTCAAATGATTCAGAAAAAATAAGTGTGTGTGTGTGTGTAGACAGAGAGAAGGAGAGGGAGGATGGGAGGAAGAGCGTAAGACCAACAAGGAAAAGTGATGTTAAAAATGCGTACTATTAGGTAAGTGGTATAAGGGAATATATTACATTACTGGAACCTCAAAACAAAGAGTTAAAAAAACAAAACAGCAGCCAAAACAATTTTGAGGGGTATCAGCGTTACTTTAATAAGCAGAAAAGTAATTCAACTTGTAATTAGTAGTACAAAACAGAGTTAGATCTTTGGAAACACTTTGCTACTGTTATTATCATAACCATCACCATGAACATTTACGGAGCCCTTACTAAGTGATAAGTACCCTGAAAGGTGTTTCACCTGCAGTACCTCCTTTAGTCTTCACAACTACCCTAAGAGGAAGGCACTATGGTTATCCCCACTTTACAGATGAGGAAACTAAGGTTTGGAAAGGTTTAGTAGCTTGCCCAAAGTAATACAGAGAGTCAGTGGCAGAACCAGAAATCCAACTGGGTTGATTACAAAGCTGGTGGGATTTATTACTAGGTTAAACTTATTTAACTTTAATTATTTACTAATTTTCCTCCAAAAAAGGTAAATCTCAACCTAGATGAAATTCTGACAAATTAGTAAAATATGCTTGAATGAGGGTTTCTTCTATTTATAATTACAGCACTAAATAAACCAGAGAGACATAAGTGATCTTTTTGGTCCCCATAATTTACTTTATGCTCTCTTTCTTCCAAGGGCTGAACTTGGTAATAAACAAATTTTTTGAAAAAATACACCCCAGTATGTCCTTTGAAATGATCTTATCAAATATCTCATAAACCATTGGGTTCTTGCCATGGCATGAATGTCTGTGTCCTCCTACAATGAGATGTCGAAGCTTAAATCTCCAATGTTATGGTATTTGGAAGGAAATTAGGTCAGGAGAATGGAACCCTCACGAATGGGGTTAGTGCCTTTCTGAGAAGAGACATAAGAGAGGTGGTTACTCTCTCTCCAAGACGTGAGGGCCCAGGGAGAAAACGGCCACATGCACAGCAGGAAGTGCGCCTTCAGCAGATACCAGATCTACGGGTACCTTGACCTTGGACTTTCCCAGACTCCAGAACTGTGAGAAATAAATTTCCGTTGTTTATAGTCCATCCAGTCTGTGGTATTTTGTTATAGTAGCCAGAATTAAGACAGTCTTATTTTAAGTTTTTCTTCCTTTAACTATATTTCCTCTCCTTTCATGTAAAGTGGTGGATCTTAATGTCCATGTTTCTTTTTAGTCTTGACATGTCTTCAATTTTGCTTAAAAAATGTATCATTTGCAACACACTGCCTGATTTCCCATTTCAGTACTATTATCTTCCTTGCAGATAAAGGGTTAGCTGCTAAACACAGCATTTCTTTCTTCCCAGTGGAAGCTGAATGACTGCTAATTAAGAAAAAATACATTCAAAACAATAAACATTTGCAAATACTTGTGGGCATTCAGGGAAATATTATCATCTGACACACTGATTACCCATTCCAGAACAAAGGATGTCCAACCATGGCTGCATAATTTAACCACAGGAGGAGCATTTAAAATCCTGGTGCTCAGTCCACACTCAAGACCGATTAAACAAGAACCTCTGACGACAGCACCTGTGCATTGGTCATTTTAAGTTTTCTGGTGATTCCAATGTGTAGCCAAGTTTGAGATCTCTAGATCGAATGTCTATAGCCATAAAGAATCATATCTTTTGTGTAGAGAGCCGAAAGATTCACAAAAACTTTTCAGAATTGGTCTCACTAGTTAAGGAATGTATAGTCCAACTGGTGAGTGAAGAATTATGGACATAGGGAACTAACTGAAGGAAGACTGAGGACATGTGCCAAGTGAATGTGATACACAGTGAGTATATCAGGAGACCACATGGGGACAGTAGGTGACACCTGCACCCTCTGGACACAACGACAGGCTCTGATAAGAGCAAAGCTGAGGAAGGCAACTTCGACCAGGGAATGGTGTAAACGGAAAAGTTTCCCGTATGTCCAGGAAACAGTGAGGTGGCGAATCTAGCTGGTGTGGGAGGTTCAGTCTTCAGAGTAGAAAAGGTAAGTGTGAAGGAGACTAGAACCAGGCCCTGGAAGGCCCTGAGCAACAAGTCAGAGGGCCCGGTGGCAGTTTTGAGTCTCTAAACAGATTTGCAGAAATGATCAAATGAAAGCTCTCCTTTGGGAGGGCTGATCTGACAGCTACATTCACGTGGGTTTAGAAGAGAAACTAAAACTATCTACTAAGAGAGAAAAACACAACAGATTAGGTAAAATTGTATGTTGATGAAGCATAATCTTATACCTTCCTTTTTAGTTTTCCACGAAGACAGGAACCAGAAATTGGAGCCTGCTAAAAGTAGGGTGGATCTCACCCGTTGTGGGATCTATGCACAGGAGAGGCTGGCAGTCTGCGTGCCTGGCTCGTTCTCTGCCCCTTTGGCCTCACTCCCAGTCTCACAGTAGTAATACTTTCTGCAACTACGTCTTCCTCCTTTCTCTGAAAAGGCTACTCCTATGGCTAAGAAATAAAATTCTAGAGGACAAAGCTTCAGGTCAGAGAAATGCTTTCTTACAATTATTATTTTTTTTTTTAATAAGAAGGATTTTTGAGAAGCTGAATCATTCCTGGGTAATACTGGCAATGAAAGATTTCTAGGAATACAAAAGGGGACCAAAACATTCATTCATTCAATAAATATTTGTTAAACATGTACCATTTGCTGCTGTTCTAGACACTGGGAAGAAATACAGCAAAGCCCCTTTTCTAAACAGAAAATTTCCTGGGTATTGTAGAGGTTTCATTCAAAAACATAAGAGCAGTCTAAGGTGGCACAATTTATAGCTAACTGACTAAAGTGTCCTGCTACAGATCTTTAGAAAAATTGAATAGCCAAAAATAATAATAAAAATAAAATCCTGTATATAATTAACTGTAAGTACCGGAGAAAGCATAGGGTAACATCAATTCTTTTTTAAAAACTGTATATATGTGTATATGTGTGTATGTACAGTCAAGCCACTAGGTGAACCCTAAGCTCCAAAACAGTACTAGCACATAAATGTGTTCAATAATAATTAATGCACTGTTTAGCTGAATGGGGTTCAGAGTGCGGTGAGAAGGCAGCTATTCTGATTTAACAAAAGCAGTGAGGTCATCTCAGCTGTCTGTGCTCTAAAGGCTACGTTTGCATATGTCCAGGTATGTGAGCTTCCAGTGCAAGGCTTTTAAAACCAGACCACAATGCTCATCTGTGAAACGGTACCTTGTGAAATCATGCTATCGAAGTCGTTCACAAAAACCAGCGTTCAAGTTGTGCCCAGGGATATGCAGAGCCTTCGAAGCTCAGAGGTTGCCATACATAGGGACTGTCATTCTAAGACTACAGAGACATTCTTTGTGTTTATAAAATTTTCATATCTAATAAGAATCCACGTTTAACGACATGCATTAATTATAAATAATTACGACAAAATGAATCTCAGCTTTCAATGATCGATCAAATGACCACACGAAAGTGTTTGATTCTCTTTTTCTATGTCATTGTACTCTCTAGTTTATAGACAATTCCTATTTTCTCACCGTGGAGAAAAAATCTGCACATTCAAGTCCCCTTCCACTCCCTCTTCTTGCCCCATGGGAGCAGTTTTACCTGCGTAATGTACCGGAATCTCTATCTTTGGCCCAATGACGTAGTGCCCCTCCTCCAAGCTATGGGCAGTGATGGTGGTCCACTGACGGCATGAATGAATCAGAAGGTAGTCGTTTTCCCGCAGCCCTTCTATGCATTCTCCTAGAAAACAGGATTTTATATAAGAAACTTAGAATTAGCTCATGCTTACTCCATACTCTGCAATACAATTACATTAGTTAAAACTTCACTAGTGCAGAAGTTGATAGTTCATCCCAAGGAGATAAAGTTCACTTATGAATTAGCAATAAAAAAATAATAAAAAAAAGCATTCCTGCCAAGTTGACAATGTCACTCAAGATGCCATAGAAATGTTTCTTAATTATTTACAAAGAGATTTTCAAATGCCTCATTTTATCTCAATAATTATAAAACAAATATTAAGTGCTCACATTAGGTAATACTTAGATGCTTTGCATATATTATTTCATGTAATACAGTAACATTATGCTGCAGGTATTATTCCTTCTCTACAAGTGGAAAAATATAAATGTTCAGAACGTTAAATAGCATGCCTAAGCCCACACAGATTGAATAAGTGGAAAAGAATAGGTTCAGGCCTAGGTCAGATTGATTCCAAAGCTTATGCTCTTAAACACTATAGTATAACTACCAAAAATAAATAATAAACTTATCTCTCTCTCTGTTGAAACAGTCCTTGAAAACAAACGCCTCTTTCTCCTTCTAAATTTTATGTTTTGCCAGTTCTACCTGGCCTCCTACCAAACTTCCCAATTAATTAAAAACAGTGAAGTTTATAGCATACAAATGAAATTATTTTTCATTTTAATAATTTCTGATGTATCCTTTTAGCATTTCAACCAGTGACAAACTATTTCCAGAGAGAAATTCATTCCTTGAAACTTAAAAGATAGTTTTCTAGACACTGAAATGATCCATCCCATTAATCCTGGTTTAGTAATTTTAAATGCTCAAAGAAAATACCTGAAAAGGCTAATTTCTTTATACAGATAACCAACCTTCCTTACTTTTGATATTATATTGTGATAATTAAAAGAGGTATTGGTGATTTAACTGTATGTTTTACAATGGCATTTATAGATCCCTCAAAAATTCTTAAAAGTTTCAGTACTTTTTCAATTAAAAAAGAAGTAGAAAATCTGTGATGATCAATTTGGCTATCACAACCATAAACCATCAAATTTGTTCCCAAACCAATAACGCCATAATTTTTAATAGAGTCGTAATGTAAGTAAGACTTTATTACATTAAGTAATAAAGTTACAGAAAATGCTAATGTTTCTTTGTTACAGAAAATGCTAAGAATAAAAGCTTTTATTGCAGGGGTGGGGGGGGGGGGCTGGAAGTGGAGGTACCTTAGCAGGAAGGGGGTGGTTCTACTGGGTATTTCCAAACCACATTCCGCTGCCCCTCATGCTTTGGGACGGCCAGGTTCATAAAGATACCATCTGGGGAAGCCAGTGGTACTCATCAGCCCTTTGCATCTCTCAAGCATATTAGGGCAGGAAAGAAAGATCTAGAAGCACTGCCCATAATATAGCCTCCTCAGAGCTCCCCACCAAGGGCAGAAGGTGGGAAGGCACATTTACAGCAGTTGGGAGTTACAAACATGGGCCTCAGAGTCCAGCATTCCTGGTTCAGTCAAAGCTCTGCCTGTGTGGTCCTGGGCAGGCACCTTCTCTTCACCCAGGAGATGGGGCAACAACAGTCCCTTCTTCACAGGGTGGTTGTAAAGATACTTGGTGACAGCGATGGACACTGTGGAGCACCAAATCTATCATATTATGTTAGGAGTAAGCCAGAAACATGAGCTATTAATTTTATTTCTTGTAAAATGTTTCCTCCCTAAAATGTAATCCTGTATATATCAACACGGCAATTCAGGTTATACCCTTTTACAGGTTAGGATATGATATTCAGAGCAGTCAAGAAACTCATCTAGAGTTACACAGCGAGTAAGTGGCAGAAACTGACTTCAGGATCTCCCTCCCTCCCACCCTCCGTCCCTCCGTCCCTCCGTCCCTCCGTCCCTCCCTCCCTCCCTCCCTCATCTATCTATCTCTCCTGTTCTCTCAACACCACACTGTCTGTAGCCTTGAAAACCACCAACAATAATCCAGGAAATAGAGAAACTGCCCTTTGGCTTCAAGTCTCACTCGCTCACTCAACCAGTATGACAAGCACTGTTCCCAGCGCTCAGCACACACATCAGAAAACAAAACAAAGACCCCTGCCCTAGGACCCTTACTATCCATCAGGAAGGAGAAAGCACCATTAGAAAGAATGATTAAATGAATTAATTAGAAAGTGAAAGGTGCTTTGGTTAAAGGGTAAGAGGATCAGAAGAAAGAAGAGCAGTTTGCAAGTTTGTCATTTTATCCGGCAAACATTTGTTTACTTATTTTGCCTTTATAAAACAGCTTGGAGATATATTAGACAAAGAATGTGCATATTTCATGTCTACAATTTGATGACCAACAAGCACTTATTGAGTATCTTTTATGCAGAGAGCAATGGAGGAGTCGGCAAAAATATAACGAGGACGATTGGGTCCCTGCATTCAAGAAGTCAACATTCTCCCTCATGAGATGCATTCATAGGAAATTTCATGTACCGTAGGACATGCTGAGCGCTATGCCAGAGGAAGCAGAAATCCAGAGTGGAGATGGGGACTTTAGCAGAGAACATCAAGAATATGTTAAAAGGAATATAAAGCATTAGGGATGGTCCTTCTTTGGTTGATGAGATGGTCTTAGATGAGAGGGAGGCAATGGGGAGCCACTGAAGAGTGTTGGGTAAGAGAATAGCCAAAACACTACTTTAGGAAAATTAATCTGGTGGTACTGAGAGAGGAATGGAAGAGAGGAGAAACCAGAACCATGGAGTACATGCAGGAAACTCAGAGGAAAAACACAGTGCCATTCAGGGAAAAAAGAAAAATGTCTTTTTCTGCAACTAAATTGTTGTATCATAAAAATGGTTTTAATTTTATTCCACAGTGGGCTGTAAAGAGGCAGCTAAGAAACGATTGCAGTCAAGTTAATCAAAATGAAAATGTAATGTTAAATCCTACTGCTAGCTGATGTTGTAAACTCTATCAAGAGGATACAGAATGATTTTTGAAGCCATAAAGTAAGAAACCAAGGCCTATTTTTGAGCTTATGTCTTTTTAATTTTTTTAAACAGCTGAAGCATGTGCCTGCTTTAGGCAAAAAAAAGTTTCACAAAAACTGTCTAGAAATAAAACTTAATATAATCACTTAAAATATCCTAGGGTAGGCCACAAATAGAGAAATTACATATGAATTCATAAAGTAAACAATTTTTGTGATATAATTATCCCGTTGCTTAACTGCTATGTATAACACACTAAACTTATATATTTAGCTCAATGATGTAATAAGTCTAAAAGAATTGTGTTAAATTCCAAAATATGGTAATGCCATCCTGAAATTTCTCTGCATCCAGCATGCTTCCAGGATATACTTTGTCTAGTTTGAACTTGACCTCTTCAACATTGTCTTACATACCTGTTAAAATCATTTTTAATGCTACTAAAACTGAACTCTATGAATCCTTCAAAGTAAGTCTGCTTAAAAAAAGAAGAATCGAGCCTGGCTGGAGTAGCTCAGCTGGTTGGGGATCACCCTGTGCACCGAAAGGTTGCCGATTCAATTCCTGGTCAGGGCACATACCTGGGTTGTGGATTTGATGCCCAATTTCTCTCTCCCTCCCTTCTTCTCTTTCTAAGTATGTCCTCAAGTGAGGATTTAAAAAAAGAATCTATCTCAAATTTTAAAGTAACTATTTATTACCTGGACATGCACAGATTCTGCTTGTTTGGCTGCTGGGCCAATATAATCTGAGTTACCTTTTCAATCTCTCCCTGTTACCTTCTCAGTTTTTCCCCTTTTAGATTAGCTGTAACTGTAGGAGTTAATCAAAGTTCCACCTTTAGTCTGTTCACCTTTTCTCTCTCCTTGACCATCTTATATACCTCTCAAAGATTTAATTAGTTACAGACAATTCCCAAATCAATGCTGCCAGTTACTAATTTCTATACTGAGCTGAGAGTTCAGACTTGACCCTCTGCACATTTCTACCTGGATGGCCCCTTGTGACTCATTCAGGCATCCCAGGTTCATTCCACAAGCACTTCTTGAAGAGAAGTTGTAAACCAAGTATCTGCTCTCATGGATCTGACCTCTTGGCTGAGTTTTCAATCTCCTGTTCTTCACTCTTTCAACTTATGTAAATATTGCTGCAGATAACACTTTTAAGAAAATAGCACTGCTTATCTTTTTCTTCTGTTCACATCTGCCTTCACTGATCCCCATTCATACAGAATGAGATCTTAACTCCTTGGTCCAATGCTTAAGGGCCCAATGATCTAGTTCCAAAGGGTCTATGATCATATGTCCCCACACCACACATTAGGGCCCAAAGAACATGTTCTCTGTCCACATACCCCTTTCTCTCTCTCACATATTTGGGCCCTCTCCTCACTTTCTTTCATTTGCCTAAGCCTTTATCTCCCAATCCCTACTCACCCATTACTTATCCTACTCAGTCTTGAAAGACCAACTCAAATGTCCCCACGAATGTCTTCCTGATACGAATCCTTAACATTTTAAATGGAAACTGCATTGATCTTGTCACTTTGCTTATATTCTATGATAAATTTATAGATTTCTTTTACAGCTATGAGCATGAGGAACTCAGCCTGACTTTTTAATGTTTATCTATATTTAAATAACATTATAATAAAAATAATTTAACACTATGGGAATTACAAGCAATTTTTTTCCCTTTTAAAAACTTTCCTTGTCTATATATTCGCCAAGTTTGAGAAACACAGTTATTGAGGTTAAGGAACAAAGATATTCAAGATCATAAATGCTGTTGGATGAGATCCTCTCTAAACTATCTCTTCTTACCAACAACCACCGCGAAGCAATGAAACAGCCCTGAGTCACTGCCTCATGGTTTTGCTTTAATATTCTAATATAATACATTTATCTTTATTTAGAATATTTCCCCCTACACATTGAATCTTATGGTTTTTATTATGCTAAACTATTTTAGCTTTGTCTGAGCTATAATTAAATTCATTACAGTTGAATGTATGAGTTAGTGCATAACTACAGTACCTTTACATATGAATTAATTAGAATGGGTCTGAATCAGTCCATGTGTTGTGATTTTTGGCAGCTAATAAATTTAAATGTTTTTGACTTTCCACATTTGTGTCTCCTTGTTCTTGGTGGTGTATTTCACACCAAAGTAAAGGGCTCAGTCAACAATTCGGGGTGGTATCTCTACAGGTGTGCGCTTTGAATCTTTTCAACTCCTAGAACTCCTGACTTTCCACTTTGCACAGAAAATACATAATTTTATCATGCCAGTTTATTTTTTAAAGCATGCTTTTGTCCCCAATTTGTTTGGTTTCTTCTCAGCACATTGGTAGGAGCCTGTCTATGCCGGATACTTGCATGTTTGCTGACTGATTAATAAGGCTCCATTGAAATAATTTGATTTATTACATGTGTAATGAGAATCAGATTTACTGAACATGGTAGTGTTTTTATGTTATGAACATAAACTGTTCCTTATGTCATAGCTAAATCTATCAACAATGGAAAAATTAATAGGTCCTGTGATATCTGTGTTCTACTTACTACAAATCTAATGTAATGGTTGGGCATTGTTTTACTTTACCAATGTTAACAGGAAAGCTGGTCAAGTGATAACATTTTACTTGTATTTCCTCATTGTTAATAAATAGGGCTGTTTAATTTTAATTATGTGTTTACTTGACCTTATAATCCTTTCCAAGTAGACAGGAATCCTAGTGAGTTAAATACTCAAGCCACTGCATTTCTCCTACAATGTAAACTTTTTTAAAAATACCTTCAATGTCAGGGGCTGACCACCAGACAGGATTCCTTTCCTTTCCGACTCCCCTTACAGCTCAGTGGTGCCACACCACCGAGTTCTAACCGAGGCAGTGTGAGCAGAAATGACATTTCCCACTTCCTGTCCTGGCCTTGCCCATGAAAACTGCCCACAAGCCATTCGCTGTGCTCTCTCCTCAGCCAAGGGCTGAATATTGATTCCCAGGAAGACCTTGGAACAAGCTGAAGATAGCACAGCTGCCAGCAGTCTGGGTTCCTTAATTAATACATAGTGGAACAAACCGCCTGCCCATGCCCTGACCACACACCGAGCTGGGATGTGAGAAACACACTTGGACTGGGACATTACGCCAGCGATGTGCTGTAGTTTTCCTGTTTGGTTTCAGTAGTTAGACTACCTTATCCGAAATATCTCTGTGCATAGCCTCCAACACCAGCAACATTTCCCGATTATAATGATCACAGAGGTTTTGTTACAGAGGCTATTCTTTCCAAGTACTCTTCATAAATACAAACTTACCTTGAATTTGCAAAAGTAGCTGAAACTAAAAATTCTTCTCGTTCTTTTAGTTACATTTCATCCCATAAACTGAGGGGTATAATTAAATGCTATTTAATTAACATCCTCAAACATTTTCAATGTATGAAGTCCTAGTTATTTTAACGTCTCCCAAACAAACAATAAATATTTACTGGGAGAACAGAACATGGTACTATGATAATATTTCCTTGACCTAAAGAACCACAATCCAAATGGCATGGTGAGTAAAGAAAGGTTATGTAAGGAGAAGAGGCAAAGGAGGTTAGGAGATGATGTCACAGCAAATGGCTCTAAGGCAGTGAAAGAGCAATCCTGGAGTCATGAAATTAAAATGCTATCTGCAACGAAAAAGCAATAAGGTGTCCCAAGAAGGAAGTATTAGCAGGAGAGAAAAATCCTGAAAGAAAGTTAGCAACTAACTAACTAAAATAGGAAGAAATTATAAAGCGATCAGGAAGAATGTGGTTACAGGAAATCATTAAAGCACAGGTAATAAATTTTGAATTCAATGGAAACTAAAAAAATTTCTTCAATGAGGAAAAAAGCTCTAGGAATAAGAAATGATGTGGCTTTTAGCCTAATGATTGAGGTATTATAAGAAAGTGTAGGACTGAAGAGGAAGGGGCAGACATGGGTATCAATCAAATAAAGGTATCTGAAGACACCAGATAAGAGCTTCTCAGAAAGCATATAAGGGGTAAAAAAAGATAAAGCTTCTGGCACAGATGCCCTCAATGCAAAGGAGAGAGTGTCCTAAATCTAGGAGACACATGAATAATTTTAGCATCCTAAAACTCACCTATAACATTACCCTATTCCAAATGTTGAACAGAATCCCCCAATGACAGGCACACGCATGCATTTCTTTTTTAAAAATTTATCTATTTTAGAGAGAAGGGAGAGAGAGGCATCAATTTTTATAAATATATCTTTATTGATTTCAGAGAGGAAGGGAGAGGGCAAGGGAGAGAGAGAAACATCAAAGAGTGAGTCATTGATGGGCTGCTCCAACTGCAGATGGAGCCTGCAACCTGGGCATGTGCCCTGACCAGGAACTGAACTTCAATCTCCTGGATCATAGGTCAATGCTCAACGGCGCACTGAGCCACGCTGGCCAGGCGAGAGGCATCAATTTGTTGCTCCACTTGCTTATGCACACACCTGCATTTCTATATTCATCTACTTCAATAGGATAGTCCATTTCTAGGCGCTGCCATTTTATGAACACTAAAACATATCTTAAGGTACAGAGAAAGGGCTGGGGCGGGGAAGCGGGGCCGAGCTATAGACACCAGCACTGCTGGAGCTTCGCCGCTGTCCAGGTCTAACAATGGGAACCTACCCGCTGTCGCAAGTCCCACCCTTCCCTCAAGGGCTCAGCCTGAGGGGAAGCAGTGGTTCTGACCCCAATCTACACATTCCCTGTAATCAGTAGGGGACTTGTAAAAGCTCCAATGGCGCAGGTGGGGGTAAGGTCCCACATCAGACCAGTGAAATCAGAATGTCTGGGAGTGGGACCCAGATACCCACGTGTTCTGAAATTTCCTCAAGCGTCCTAATGTGCAGCTGGGGGTTGGAATAAAACTGAGGCAGTCAAGAGTGAGGGCCCTGAGGCTTCACCCCACCAGGTGACTCAGTTCTTGAACCTGCTGTGAGAACGGAGTGGGATAATACTTAAGCAATTACTTAGAAAGTGTTAGCCACATACTAAGTGTTATTACTACTATTGTCCTCAAATACCTCAGGTCACAGGATTCTCTAACGCTACTAAACTTGCACAGCACTTGTCTGCTTTTTTTTTTCATTCTGTAGTAATTATAAATTATCCTGTTGTTTAACATTGAATACATATACATTATATTTCTCAAATTAGACTGTGGCATTCCTGGGAGTCAGGGACTTTGTAGCCCTCTTTCCCAAGCAGGGTCAATCACCCATTGATGACAACTCAACATGGCCATTTCCCCCTATTTAGCTCCCACAAATTGATACATTTAACTATCAGGTGACATTAAAGATATTTTCCTCCTTTTTTGGTTTTCTATGTTGCAATAAAAAAATAAGAGAGATTCTAGTTTCTAAGACCTTTTTTCCTATTTAAACCATTAAAAAAAAGGCAGGTTATTATTTCAGACTAATAGGAAGCTTTTCATCAAGAATGACTATTTGCTTTACCATATAACTTCTAGCAGGTTTTTTTTTAAAAAAAATTATGATTCACCTTTAACTAGAAAGTGGCAGAGACTAGTGCTGTCCATCAATATCTCACTCACTCCTCATCCTCAGTAATTATTCCCTATATTAGCTGGAAGCATGGCTGTCCAGAATACAGAATACTTAGCAATTGTGTATAATGTGACTAAGACATAGACAATGAGATGTAGTAGAAGTAGTATGTGCAACTTCCAAGATGTATTCCTTAAAAAAATATCTTGAATATACCACAAAGTCTACTGACTGAGGTTGACAATTCAGTGGTTTTAGTATAGTCACAATGTTGTGCAGTCATTACTGGAACCTAATAGTAGAACATTTCTATCACCCCAAAGAAACCTCATACCAATGAACAGTCATCCCCCCTACTTCCCCACCCCAAACTTAGGCAACCACTAATTTGGTTTCTGTGTCTATAAATTTCTGTATTCTGGATATTTTGTATAAAAGAAATTATAAAATATGTGACCATTTGTGCCTGCCTTCTCTCACTTAGCATAATGTTTCAAGGTCCATCTATGTTGTATCATGAATCAGTCCTTCATTCCTTTTTATGGCCAAATAATATTTGATTATATGGCTATCCCATGTTTTATGATGCTGGGCATCTGGCTGTTTGCAGTTTGGGCAGTTATTGAGTACTGCTATGAACATGTGTGTACAAGTTTTTGTGTGGACATATGTTTTCATTTTTCTTGGAAGGGATGGAACTGCTGAGTCATATGGTAACTCTAAATTTAACTTTTTGAGAACTCCCAAGCTGTTTTCCAAACTGGCTGCACCATGTTATATTCCCACCAGCAACAAATGCACGTTCCAATTTCTTCGTATACTCTCCGACACTTATTATCCATCTTTTTTTAAAAAAATTATTTTTTAAATATATCTTTATTGATTTTGGAGAGAAGGAGGGAGACAGAGAGAGACAGAAACATCAATGATGAGAGAGTCGTCACTGATCAGCTGCCTCCTGTATGGCCAGGACTGGGGATCAAGCCCGCAACCCGGGAATCGAACCACAGTCTCCTAGATCCCAGGTTAATGCTCAACCGCTGAGCCATGCCCGGCTGGGCTATTATCCATCTTTTTAATTATAGTCATCTTAATGGGTGTGGAGTGTGCCTCACTGTGAACTTGATTTGTATTTACCTAATGAATAGTGATGTTATATATCTTTTCATGGGCTTATCTGCCATTTGTATTTTTGGGAAAAATGTTTCTTCAAGTCCTTTGCCCAATTTTAAATTTGGTTATTTGTCTTTATTGTCATAAGGGGTTTGTGTATATTCTGAATACAAATTTCTTATCAGATGTAAGATTTACAAATATTTTCTCTCATTACATGGACTGTCCTTCCACGTTCTTGATAGTGTCCTCTGAACTATAAATTACTTAAATTTTGATGAAGTCAAATGTATTTTTTCTTTTGTTGTTTCTGCTTTTGGTGTCATATGTGAAAAACTGTTGCCTAACTTAAGGTCATGAAGATTTATGCCTGCATTTTATAGTTTTTAGCTTTTATATTTAGGTTTGTGACTTATTTTGAATTCATTTTTGTGCACGTTGTGGGTTCCAACTGTGAATACCCAGTTGTCTACGCACCAGTGGCAAAGACTACTCTTTCCTCATTGAATTATCCTGCCTCTCTGTCAAAAATCAATTGATCATAAATGTAAGGGTTTATTTCTGGTCTCTCAATATTCCATTGTCTATGTATCTATCCTTATGCCAATACCACAATGTATTAATTACTATAGCTTTGCAATAAGCTTTGAAATTGGGAAATGTGAGTCTTCAACTTTGTCCTTCAAGTGTTTTTTTTTTTCTGGGTCTCTTGCACTTCCATATGAATTTCAGCATTGGTTTGTCAATTTTTGCACCCAAAAAAATAAAGCTGCGATTTTGATAGTAATTGTGTTCAATCTACAAACCAATTTGGGGAGTATTGCCATCTTAACAATATTAACTCTTCTCACCCAAGAACATGGGATGTCTTTCCATTTATTTAGATCTTTATTTCAATGATGTTTTGTAGTTTTCAGTGTGCAAGTCTTGAACTTTTGTTAAATTTTATTCCCAAGTATTAAATTCTTTTGGATGGTATTAGAGATAGAACTGTTTTCTAATTTAATTTTTGGAGTGTTCATTGCTAGCACAGAGAAGCACGATTGATTTTTATATATTGATCTTATATTGTGAAATCTTGCTAAACCTTTTTGTTAGTTCTAATAGGTTTTTTTTTGTAAATTCTGTAGGTTTATGTCATCTGTGAACAGAGATACTTTTACTTTTCCCTTTCCACTTTGGATGCCATGTTTTGTTTTTGTTTTTTTCTTTTTCTTGCCTAATACTATTGGCTAGAATCTCCAGGACAATGCTGAACAAAAGTAGCAATCAAGATGTATCTTTGGAGAAGCTGTGCTCCTCTTTTCTCTCTTTATTCTTCTGATATGTGGAGTGTGGGAGTGATTACTAGAACTGAATGGTAGTGGCATCTGGGACTCTGAGGGAAGCCAGACTGGAACTGAATCCACGATATAGCAACAAGTGAAAATAAACATGGGTTCCCATCACCCTGGGCAACATACCAGCCGAACTTGTCTTTTGGTCTCTGTGACTTGAAGCTAAACTCGAGCCTAAATTAAAACAGGCGTATTGGAATAAAGTAAGAATTGTGGTGCCTTCATTATTCAACCAAAATAAATAAATTAGTTTCAAAAAAGAAAAGAATTTTTGTTTCTGATTTTTTTAAAAACCAATTTTATGAAAGGTGCCCATCTAAGGAAGTACTGTCTGAGCCTAGCTCCTGGTTGTAAAATTTGAACAATGTCTGGTATCTAATGCTGTGTTTTTTTACTTCAAAATAATTACACAGAATTTACAGGAAGCAGCACTCATCAATATTATGCTTCTGATAATTACTTTCAAGCTTCCTAACTAGTCTGTCATTGCAGAGGCTGTATTTACTTTTGCTAACTCAAATTTACTTCATAAAGACCAGAATATTACTCAAAAATTATTAAGAATCTTCAGTCACACATTTACCGTACCTAATTACAGATAAGAGTTATATGTTAACTCACATTTGGATGGTTAAATTCACATATATCATGAGCTTTGACTCTAAGCTATTTATGAAACCAAGTTAGATGCATGGTTCTAAATGGGGTAATATCAAGTATCCCCACTACAGACAGAAAAATAGTGTTTTTATATTAATGGCAAAAAACCATGAGGAATATGGATGAAACAACTTCCCTAGAATTTATCATTAACAGGAGAATTCAGTATCAGCATTAAGTACCTCAGTGATATCACATGGTGAGCACCATAGGAAGGAAAAGCCATTCCACAGCCTGAAGATTATGCATCCACTGGACCATTGTTACAAAGAATGAAGACCCAGTAACAAACTCTCATCTCCTCTACTGTGTCTCACTTTGGCCATGAACCTGCAGCATAAAAATTCTAGCGTAACTATGATTAGGAGCTGTTTCCAGAAAATGGGTAAGAATTTAAAGGAAGCAACTTAATTCTTTGGAACAGAATCTATAATAATATGCCAACCTAATCAGAAAGGATATTTTATTTGGGGAAACATTCTGATTAAATTAAGCCAAATATCTGCTGCCACAGCATGTTGACTAATCTAAAAGTCACTGCTAGTTCCTTCACTGACTGTTATTAAAAGTATTAAAAGTTTAGGGTGATAAAACAAATGCTAAGGAAGCATTTAAATCCCCATAGCACCTACCTACTTTGAGTGCATAAAAAACAAGGGACCCTTTGTCTCCCTTACTAGAACAATTCTTTAGGCCCAACATCATCTCTTTTCCTGCTCTGTCTGCATTCCACGAGACGCTGAGCATAGAGTAGGTGTATAATAAATGCTTTCTAAATGAAGAATCTTTGGTAGAAATTGGTGATTATTCACAAATAACTTTAAGTATAAATTAGACTCTCAGGTCTTATTCAATATTAAGGCTCTCAAGGAAAGCAGAGTACTTAGAAAAGGCTATTTTGTTGGACGCATACTCTATTCTAGGGCCCAAGGACTATAATCTTGGGTTCTAAGCAAGTGAAAGAGCTGTTGTGTTTTTACGTTTTATTGTTTACTGTGAAATCCCAACAAGAGCAGAGAGAAATAAAGATTAATTTCAACAAAGCACTAAGTGGTCATGAAGCCAAAGAACTTGGTGGTGAAATCAAAGCCGAAAGGAATAAATGAAACAGGAGAGAAAGATGTTTAAAGAAGAGAGAGAGATTAGGGATATATTATTACCTCTTTTCAAATGAATCCTTGGACAAAAGGACCCTTTTTCAACAGATTTACCAGGCACTATCCATAATAGATTCTTGCTGTATGAAACAGAAGTAAACCTACTTAAGTTTTAATACTGAACTGTACCTAATATTTAAAAGATAAGAATTCTATGCCAAGTAATTTTTAGAAAAACAGGTGAGCAAAAGCAGTATCAGTATTTCTGCAAACATTCAAAATAGAGTAAATCTCCTGGCACATACCATGGAATCACATTACTGGCAGGTGAGAGAGGGGCAAATATTTACGTAAGAAAAATACTCTTTGGCAATCCGATAAAAGACAGTATACAGACATTCCTCTCTCAATAAGTCTGATACATCTGGTGTGTCCTCCAGTGTTGGACAGTGAATGTAAGATGATACATTTGGTTAATGCAATGTATGCATTTACCACACTGTGTGAGATGTTCACACCATTAAGGCATGCAGAGACCAAGAGTAACTGAGAACCACAGAAGCAGGAAGGCACTGTCTCAGGCTCCTCCAGACACCAAGCTATGAAAAGGCAGACCAGGCATATTTCCTAGGATCTGCCCCTCCCTGCCCCCAGCTCTCTGCTTCCACTAATTCAAATGAATATATGATGGCTCCGCGTGTCAGGTAGGAGGCAGAGTGGGATCTCAGAAACAGCCTAGGGTTTGGAGCCAGATTTAGGTTTGAAATGTGGTTCTAATATTTATTAACTATATGACAATGGGCAAATTACTTAACTTCTTTGAGCTTCAGTGTTTTCACATTTTAAATGATAGTAATACTAACAGAGTGAAATGCTCGACCTCTCTCACTCCATCTTGCTCAAGCCTGTTTTGTTCTAAGATCTTCAGGCTAATAGCTCAGTCTTTCATACAGATATGCTAATAATTAGAGGAATTCTGCTTTTGGCCTGATTTTTACAAAAACAGACCCTTACCAGAAAATGCCTCTCCCCAGGAGATAAGGGAAGCATGTATTGTTTATCAAAGATCTGCAGGAGCCCCACCAGGCGTGGCTTAGGCCCTGAGTGTCAACCTAGGATCCAGGAGATTGGGGTTCGATTCCCGGTCAGGGCACATGCCCGGGGTTGCGGGCTCGATCCCCAGTCGGAGGCGTGCAGGAAGCAGCCGATCAATGACTCTCTCATCATTGATGTTTCTATTTCTCTCTCTCTCTCCTATGAAATCAATAAAGATATATTTAAAAAACAAAACAAAAACAAAAAAACTGCAGGAAACTCAGAACCAGACTCACATCAACTAGGTTCAACAGGCTAAGCACAATCTTCCTCCAACCCTGCTGGCACCCAGATGTCTATGGTCATCATCAAGCAATAAAACTTTCCTTACTCCAAACTCTGACATTTTGAGTTTTGGCCTTTTGAAGCACTGGGTACACTAACTCTGGCCTGGTAACAAGTTGGGATAATTGAATGAGAATAAGTATAAAGGACTCAGGATATCACCATGTATATAGAAGGCTCATGAAAAATGTACGCAAAATGAAACAAGAAAAAAAAATCACTTTGACATTTAATTCTCTGTACACAGGGCTATTTCCTAAATGCATAATCTGAGACATGGAATATTTAACTGGCTTGAGGAGAGGCAAAATGTAGTTTTGGGTGTTCTCAATTGTATTATGTGCACATACACTTTTTTAAATAAAAAAAAATCTATTTTAATGGACCAAAGTTATGTTGGCAGTTACAGACAAAAGGTCACTGTTTGCAAAGTTTAGATTATGTGAAGTTTAAATAACATTTTAAAGGTTTCACAGACATTGACAAATAAGGGATCGCACAGCCTGGCTTAACAAATGAGGGGGCTCCCCCCACCAAAATGTCAATGAGTTGTTATGTGAATGTAACCAAATGACTCAGAGTATTCTAAGTTTGCTCAGATAGACATATAGTTGGAATACAACTAATCACATATAAATACATTTGATTTTTTTCAGATGAGGGTGAAGAAATTCACCCTCATTAAAGAAATTCACCTGAATATTGTGGATGCATTAAAAATAAATATGGAAAACTTTCTACTCCATCCCATTCTCCCTTCCAGCTCTAATAAATAAATAAATGAGTGAATAAATCACTTTACAAATTATCCAGTGTCCAGAATGTTATTCCATTAACTTCATAAAAAGAAAGAATATTTTCTTCCATTTCATTTTTTTCCAGATACAAGAGAAATACTAGCTAGAGGGTCTAAACAGAATGAAGACTAAAATAGGATACCACCCATATATAACAGAACTAACGACCTGTGTTCTCCCTCCCCCCCCCCCCCCCCCCGCCCAAAATGAGACAATCAAAATGAGTTACTTTCTCCTTGGAGTGCTTACAGATTTCACTGGTGGGACTGTGCAGTCAACTGCTCCTTGTTGCTGTGTACTATGAACACCCCCGGCCCATCCCACACATCCTTCTGCTCTAGGTCCCAGTCCTACCTCTGCCATGGGGTAGCCACACATTGCTCTTTTGCTTGTTTTCTGCATGTGAAATGGGAATAACAGACCCACTGCAGTGGATAACGTGATAAACATATTCTGCAGCACAAAATAACATCACCAAGAATTATATCAGCGAAGTAAAAAGGAACAGAAACGTACATTTGCAAATGACTTTAAGTATGATGACACTTTAATAATATAAACAAGGAGAGATTAAGGCCTTCCCTACCTTCCCCAAGATGGTGAAACCTATCCCAAGCATCACAATGAGACAGGACCTTGAAGATTTGGCTCAGAGTTTTAAAAGAGAAAAGGGGAAAAGAACTTGGAGTCTCCTCAATTCAATGCAACAGTGGTTATTAAGGCAACAGATGGAAAATGTACTAAAGCTTGAGAGATGCTAGCATTGCAACTCTGAAGACCCATAACCAATATTAGCAGAAAGATATGGAGTGAGAGACACTGTATTAGTTTTCTGCTGCTACATAATAAATTACCATAAATTCAGCAGCTTAAATGTAGGTCAGAAATTTGGCATGGCATGGCTAGGTTCTCTGCTTAGGCTGAAATCAAGCTGTTGGCTGGCTGAGATCTCATGTGGAGCTCAAGGTCCTTTTTAAACTCATTTTTGTTGCTAGCAGAATACCATTGCAGTTGTAAACTGAAGTCCTTGTTCTCTCACTGTCTATTGACTGGAAACTACTCTTGACTTCTAAAGGCCACTCTCAGGGCCCCAGCTTATCTTGTTGATGGGAAACCTATCTCATGTTGAACCCCTCTCATGCTTTACCTCTGATCTCCTCTTCTGTGACTGGCCAGAGAAAATTAAATTTTAAATGGCTTGTCTGATTAAGTTGGGCTCACCAAGACAATCTCCCTATCTTAAAGTCAACTGATTAGGGACCTTAATTACACCTGCAAAATCCCCTTTGTCATATAATGTAACAATCTGGTGTTAATACCAGGGGATGGAGATCAAAAGGGCCATCTTAGAATTCTACCTCCCACAGACAGTAATATAGAAAAAAAGCCAGTTATTCCAGTACACAGCAGATACAGATTTTGAGTAGAATATTATGGGTAAACTTTGTGCTTATATAGTAACTTTCAGAGCGATCTTGTGTGTAAAAGCAATCAAAACCAATTTATACTTTAAGATATTAGGACATGATAACATTTGCTACCTTGCTCAAGTAAGAGTGCAACTCTGCCTTATTTTTAACATCTCAAGTAGGCCATAGTTCACTTAGACTCTGGAGACAAATAAAATATTATAATAAAATAAATTTGAGAAATGAATGCAGTCAAAACTTATTAGTCTATATTTAAAAATAAAGTTTTAAATAATTTCCAACAAATTCACTTGGCTTTTAAAAGTTAAGGATATAATTATCACAGCTTTAAATAGCTTTTGAAATTATTACTTTATATATGTGATGCTTAGGTCTCAAGGCTTCCTTGCTATGCTCCTTTGTATTTTTCAACCCTAGATAGGAGTGGGAAAGAAGAGAGGGAATCCTTTTTCTGAAAAGAAAAGAATTAGTCACTGAGATGGGGGAAATGTGCACTACCATTTAAACTCCATGCATCTCTACCTCCTGGATGGGTCCTGGGCATTGACTCTTGCTGAGCCCTCTGCTCGCTCCCTGGATTTCACGTTCCTCACCCTGAACTGCCATCCTGGTTGGGATGAAACCCACACACTCGCTCATCCATTCAAAAGGTCACCAGGAAACCACACACCTTTTGGGAGGTTTGTAAAGAACATTTCCATTTAAACTGCAAAGAAAGGAATCCAAAGCTGGATGCAAGAGAGCCACATAGCACTTAACTGCATTGGTTTCATAAGCACGAACAGTATGTGCTGTGGAGCTGTGTTCATTACAGACAGTCCGGCAACCTTGGGATTCCTCAGACTATTTCCACTTATACCGATGCTGAAGTTCTCTCCCCAGTGTTTATGCTGCATGTACCTATGTAGAGAAATATTTATAAATACTTCTGGGAAGATACAGAAACGGCATAAAGAAATGTTCTACCCAGTGTCCCTCAGATAGAAGGCAATTATGGAAGAGTTGCTATAGACAGTTTCACCAGTTCATTAGTTTGTCCTGAGAGCGGTTGTATTTAAGAGTTATACGTAATTGTCAAGCAGAAGCCCATCCTGAGCTCCAGATCTATATATCTAATTCCTTCTGGATATCACCAGCTGAACTCCCCACAAGAACTTGACTTATTACCTTTCCTTCAAAAGCCCCTACTCTTCCTGTCTCAGTGAGAGGGAGCTCCACCCTCCCAGTCAACCCAGCAGCCGTCATCAATAGCTCTCCTTCCCTCCTCACCTACATCTACCTCCTTGCCAAGACTATGCACGCCTACTGATTTGGAGGCAATAGAATGTAGTAAAGAGTGTAGACTCTAGATTTAGGTTGCCTCAGTTTACATACCCAAACTGCCACTTACTAGCTTTATCATTCAGTGTGTTATTTAATGTCTCTGTGCCTCAGTTCTCTCATCTGCAAAATGTAGATGATAATAATAGCATTTACTTCACAAGGTTATTTTAAGGATTAAATGAGTTAGTAAAACACAAAGCACTGACACCAGGAACCTGGTACACAGGAAGCACTCAATAAATCTTGGCTGGTATACTGTTACTATGATTTGAGCTCGGTATCTCTCAGCTCCATTCCCCTCTCTACATCCCCTCTGCTCTCGGCTTCATACAGTCGCCCAACAGCTCTTGGTAGGAATATTATAAGGGTGTCCCTGTCTGGATTCTGGCATCCTTCCAACGTGGCTTCCACTTTGCTGCAATTAGAGCAGTGCAAATCTGCTCTCATTATTACCCTGCTTGGAAATCTTCAATGGCCCTTCAATACCCAGAGAGAAAAAAGTCCAGATTCCATGGAGTACAGTAAGAAACCCTTCCTGACATGGCCACAGCAATCACACTGGATAAGTCTGAGGGATGGGAGGGCCAAAGAAGGGCCTGCAGACAGGGACTAGTACAGCCCCATGTGCTATCATCTATCTATCTATCTATCTATCTATCTATCTATCTATCTATCTATCTATCTATCTATCTATCATCATCTATCATCTCGGGTCTGCACGTTTTTTCTCTCAAGCTTATCCTGTTCCCGGAATGCCCTGCCCCCTATTAGAAACAGTCTAACATAACACTGCCTCCTTTCTCACTTTTATAAGAGTTCTGTTCTTCCTTCCTTTATTCAAAAGTCTCCCTAATGCTAGGATGGTCTCAAGTCCATCTGAGACTTTCCCAAGTTAGATGCAGGTTACCTTTCCAGCAGGTCATCCTTCAGCAACATAATACCAACAGAGCTGCAGGAGATTCTCTGCAGCAGCTTCCTTAAGGCCTCTCTCTGCTCCTCCGTACACTGTCCACGCTTCCTTCTGCCTAGGATGGTCTATTATTCTTTTCCATCTCCTAGCACCTCTTTCTTGGTGAAGTCTCTGCTGGTACATCCCTTCTGTTTTCCATCCCACAGATGGAACTGCTTCCTCCTTCTAATTGCAGTGACATTTCGTATTTGTGTGGCTGGGAGCTCAAGGCCTTGGTACTAATGCTCATTTCAGAAAGTCTGCTGAACAGATTCCTGTGTAACTGGCGCTCTGCTGCAGAATGTAGGCTCAAATTCCTCAAGTTCAGGATGAAGGCTCACCAGGTGACAGTATTTCTTACAGAATAGAATTCAGTATAAGAAAAGTTTTCTCAGACTCACCACAAAGGGATTCTGTTGTTACACTATCCAAAACTCAAGGTGTATTAATCTTTAGCAAAGACAGTTAGGAAAAATGAAATGTAAAAACGGGCCTAATCACATGAGGCAAATATTTTTAAAGCAACAATTCTGAATGAAACGGTAAAAATTAAATTTGGAATTACAGAATTTTGGAATGAGAAGGAAGTCTGGAGAGCCAACTGCCTTCACTTTATAACTGAGGAAATGCACACAAGGTCTGCGATCAGTTGGTGGCAACGGAAGACCAGAATCCAAGCTCCTGCGCGTCGGTCCTAAGCCGCTCTATCCCAGCACCCCGGGCGAAAAGGGAACAAAACCGCCTGTTCTACAAGTGGGACACTCAGATTTCACACAAGCGCATGTGCAGTTCACCTAAACTGTCTATCTCAATGTGGTCGCAAAGCCAACCCAGCCCAAGTGAATACTGTGAAAGAACAGAAAGACCAACAGCTGGCTTTGAAGTCTCCGTGCAGAGTCTGGATCCTGGCTCGAGGCTGGCTGTGCAAACCCAGTTAAGTCACAATAATCTCGGAGGCAGTTTTCTAGCTGAACTGTGAACAGTACCTCTTTCATAATTGTTGAGAGAATTAAATGAGAACACTGATGAATGTACTCTATGAATCGTAAATGTCACACAACTGCCAGATATGAATAAACTAAAATGCAAGGTATTAGTTTGCATTATATATATATACTTTTAGCACTGAAAACTAATCACTAGTTAATAGTTCTGTTTATCCTTATATCTTTCTCTCGCTCTCTCTCTTTTTTAAACTCTGGCACTTGCTCTGCTCTTTAGAATTGCACTAGCTCCTAAGTAAGGAAAAGAAAGGAAAGGAATTATTTGAACAGGCAAAAATTCAGGTTTTCCTTGAGCTCTGCTGCTGGTGACATAATAGTAGTTATCTCTTCGAATAGGTCACAAGAATGTAATCAGCCTACAATGTATAACACATGTTGCTATTCACCCCATGGATTCAGACAGACTGCAGGTCTTGAAGTTAAGTGTCCTCAAAGTACAGGATCTTTAAGTTGCAAGGGGCATTAGGGATCATCTAAATCCTATATTTTCTTTAAGGCACATTTAAGTGAGAAGCCTAAGTAGGAAAAAAAAAAAAAAAAATCAGAAACTACACTATTATGTATTTTAACACACAAGTTATTTTGTAGTACTTGTACCTGACTATAGATTATAGATGTCTGATAATCACCAGAACTACATTTCACTGTCCCATGGAAGTACCTTCATGTATCTTGAAACCTATAATAAATTAAACTTGAGATACACACTTAGCTTGTGATACTGAAATGTAAAGAGAATTATTATAGACACTTTTGACAGTTATTTCTCCTTCGGACATTAAATCTCACTGACCTTTACTACACTAGTATAATACAATAAACATATGAATCACAGTATAATTTTCATTTAGGAAGGAAACCATAGTTACTTATGATTATAAACTAAGATTAGATACTAGGATAAGATCAAAGTCAAGGTTGACAAAAAAGAAATAATCATAAATGTGTCCCATGTTACAAATCAGTATTGCATGAATTTGGTTAACAGTGAGTCAGTTTACCAGGACTTGATACATTTCAAACCAACAGGGCAAACAATTAGATTCTGAAATAGTACCAGGTATATCAAGATACGGTATAAATATCTGGAACGAGATAAAATCATTTTCTCTCAGCATACATATTCATATTCATTGACTACAATTTAAAAAATAAAGCTTTAAGCATGGCTTTGCAGTGCTATCAACTTACATATAAATAGAACTTGTAAACATCAGATGTTTTACCCACTTTCCTTGTGAAACATCCTTATAACATTCTCTTAATTCAGCATGTTGTCAAATAGTACTTATTAAGCACTATTCTCAGTAAATGAAACAGAACAGTCCCTTGTTCTGTGTTGTAATTTGGCACAGACACCATCCACACAGGCCAGCCTTCCGAAGGGTATATCAGAACTGTTCTAAAGAAAGACCACAACAGTAAGGCCCAAGAAAAAGGCACTTAAAATTCTGTGCCAGTCCCAATTTAGTGTTTGTGACTGAGTGAAGTGTCAACCAAATGATCACTTGGCTCCTCCCCTCCACAATTTTTACCCCACTGTGTTGGCATACATTAATGCATTATCGCTCACTTATATATCCCACTATAAATATTCTTAGGGTTTTCTACATACTTCCCTTTTAAATTCTAACTGAGTAGCTTTTACTTTTTTAAAAAAGAACCTTTTCCATATTTAGGGGTAGGACAGGCATTTATTTAACCAATTTACTATACTATCATTAGGGGAAAAAAAAACTATTTTGAGACTCTTCCACTTGATAGTTGTGAAAATTTCCCTAGAGTGAGATTTTCCATTTTTAGATGTAATTTACTACTGTTTGAGGTAAATAGTGATTCCAAATATATTGATAATTATTATGGGAGGAAATCTGCTAATTGATCATGTGCAAGAAAGTCTCTTTGGAGCAGAGAAAGAAGGGAGTTAGAGAAGCGAAAGAGAGACTAACATGCATGAAAGAACCAAGATATACACGATAATATAAGAGAAAGTGTTACTTTCCTGGCCTAGATTTTAAGTCAACAGATGTTCAGTGAAGGCATGTAGCCGACCTCATAAGAACAGAGCCAAATAGTCAAGGCCTCAGGGCTGCCTAGTCCGGTCAGACACGGGGAACAGCAAGTCTGACGGTAAATGGCATGCCTTAGATTCTTCTGCAAGTTTGGGTCCTCAAATATATTACTACTATTTTCTATATTCTATAGAAATGCCTCTTTTAATTCTACATAGAGCTTTTACAATTTAGTCAACCCAACCAGTTAAATATTCCCTGAAGAGGTAACGAGCTTGCCACTTATTTCATCAGTTCACTCCTAAGTCTGTGTTACCCTCATTGCCCTATTGTCCCATTACAGCTTCTGGGAGCTCCAAGTTTTGGAAAGTCACATACAGTTGCTACTGCAGAGCAACAAAGTAGGTATCAAATTAACTAGGCTAGGATCTTTTCATTGGTGAAGTTCCATTTTGCAAGAAACACATCATTTACTAAAAATTAATAGTAGCTACTACCACCACTTAGTGAGCAGTGATTATTTTCCAGGAACCGTGTTAAGTATTGTTTTAACGTTCAATAGCTCTAAAAACTCCTTCCCCAAATTTATAGATGAGAAAAGCTGAAGCTCAAAGAGGTGAAATAATCAGCCCAAAGCCACTCTGCTGATAAATAAAAGAGCTGGATAGAAAACCAGGAGTTCCTGGGTGTAACACCACTACCGTCAAAGGCATGAACAGAACAGCTGATACAAGGAACATGCTTCCCACCCACAATTACACATGAAAATTTCTACTCCAAAAACCTGGAATATTATATTGTGTCATGTATAAAATTAAAATCATGCACATGGAGATAAGTGATCCTCCCCGTTTAAATTAAGGATCTAACCTTGGAGAGAAAAGATGGTATTAAACTCACTTAGACAACTAAAATGACCCACAAATATTTCCAATTTTCCTTCCAACCATAAAAATGTGACCTTTCAAAAATGCCACATTATTTATTGACATATTAAAACTATATTTTCTAAGTCTGAAAGTTAAATTTCTCATAAATGTTCTAACACACAACGGTACGCAGAAAAGGAAGGAAAGGGGTCCAGTGTAATTTAGTCAAATTGCATGAAAAAATATGACTATATATGGAGGGAAAGTGTATTACAGAGAGTTCTAAAAATGGTGATGGATTATGTAAGAAGAAATGGAAGTCATCCCTTTTAAAAATAGATAATCCCATTAGAAATGCAGTGATCTTTGGGACAGAGAGCAGCCACCTGGAGGGAAATTGTTAGAACAGTATGACAGCTTGTGAATGAAAATGGTTGAAAAACTTATTTGCAGGTTTGATAATTTTGTAACCTTCCTAAAGGCTACATACCATTAGAGGCTTTCACTGTAATAAGCTGGAGAACTGAAGCGTGGAACTGTAATAGATCACTTTTGGGGCTTCTGTCTAGTTCAGCCCTTCACCGTTCAATGTCACCCTTCTCCCCCAGAGGAAGAACCCCAGGTACAACATCTGGACAACATGCCCAACTTACATGACCCAGGGTGAGCCAATGAGACATCTTCCACCTTTTCTGTTCCTAGTTTTAGTCCTTTGCTATGTTCTTGCCATTGGATTCCATGACCCTCCTGTATTCTTTTCTGATGGAGTAGCTCAAGCCTGTCTGTATAATCTGCAAAGTCCCTATAAAAGTTCATATTTTCGAAAGCATTTATAGAATAAATTTTATGTTTGTGTACTGCGCCTTCCCCTCAAAAATAACCTCCTAAAAATGAAGACTGCAATGATCACTTCCTTTTATCGGGGGGGGGGGGGGGGAGGATAAGGTCAATTTTGGAGATTCTAATCTATTAGCCATTTACCATTTACTATCTCCATCAAAGAATAAAGGGAAATTCCCCATTTCAAACCTGTATTCCATGTTAGCTCTTTCGTATATAAAATAACAATCAGGTTAATTAAAACTATATATCATTCTACACTAGCTATTGGAAATTTATTCCTCTTAGGTCTCCCCAGTGATATCCTAAATCATCTTAGTGACTTTGGTGCCAATGATCTACCACTTAGGGTTATTTCTATCATGAGAATCAAATTTAAAAAGTTCTAAAAAAACAAACAAACCACAAAAAACATTAGCATTCTGGATAATAATGTCCACCTCCCAGAATCACTGCCATCGTCTCTCAGTAACTAAGCCTAAAATTTGGCTCCTAATAAAACAGATCCTTTCTTCAAAGGTACTTCTAGTCACCTCAAAAGAGGAAGCTCCTGACATTCTGAATTCTGGGACTGCCACAATGTTCTGAACCTCACAACACAGTGCTGTCAGATTCGGAAGGTGAAATTTAGCTGTGAAGATATGCATGAGAGAAGCCCGAGAGCACTTCAGTTCACCGGCTGTGTTTCCGGCTTGGGTTCTTGATAACATTTTAATCTACGCTGATAAAGGACACTTTACTTCTTTAATGAAAAGCACTGATCCTGCCAGAGGTGATCTTTGATTCTAAATGAACAGACTTTCCAGCTCACTCCTTCTTGGTGTAGGAATGATATTCTTTAATATAATTGCTGTTGGCCTACAGTATACATGTAAAAAAGCAAAAATCAGATAAATGCTTGGCCACTTTCTACACTACAAATATAGGTTAACATGTTCAAAGAAGACTAGAAATCATGGCTTGTCATGGACAATCCAGTAGCATGGAACCAAGGAACATGATACAGTAATAATGTGGTTTCAAACACCATGTCACAGCATCATGTCACCATGTGAACTCTAAAACACAATGGATGTCACATGAATTTTTAAAAAGCTTTGTCCGTTCCGTTAGAAAGCACATTATAGGTGAAATGTCATGGTATAGTCACCAGTCAAGTCCTAGAATACTGTTTATATGCTATAGGTCTGCAATGAGAATGGACAACAGTTGCTGCTGAGTGGTGGTGGGGGGGGGTCACAGTGAGAGGAGGGAGGTAACTGCAAAAAGCAATAAACATTGAAGCACAAACTTCACATGCTTTCAGACCCCGAAAACAGACCAAAGACAATCACGTCACAGAGTTCAAGGTATCTTAAAAATGTGAGATCCAACCTTTAGAATGTTGTATTACCAAGTGAATCTAATTGTGTTACAAATGAATCGTGTACATACATAAAAATATCCTGAAAGGGATGGAAGGAGCTGACCCTAGGAGCGTCGGAAACAGTAATTTTGACTTGGCATTTTAATGTTACACAAATACTGTACTCGAATTGCTAAGTGTTTCTCACAGGGGTGAGAGCTCAGAAACTCCAATCTCTCTCTATACTCCCCCGCACACACACACACAGAGGTTGAACAAGTAAATATATTGAAAGCAAGGGGCCTCAGCCTGGCTGGGACTCTCAGAAAAGCTACAGCCTTTTTAGTTTCTTTTGAGATTCCAGATAAGATGAACTAAGTAAGCTACTCTGTCTCTCCACTGGATGCAATTCAAACCTTGGACAATACTTGGAGCAGCACTCTGAGAATAAGTGGTAACGGACAGATAGGGGAAGGGAACAAGACTTTGGCACAGCAAAAACACCAGAGTCTTGGAGCAGTCCAGTGGCAGTGGCAGTGACGGCAGGACTGGAGCAGGTCCCTAAAACTCCAGGGAGGGGAATCTTCTTTGGCCAGAGAAGTGGTGGTCCCAAGACAATGGCAAATCACTGCTGCTTTTTTGTCTCTCTCTTCAACTGCAACATGGACACAGATGCAATTGTGGAAAGTGCAGGGCGAACAGGAGATTCTAGAGCTTTTGACTTTTTGGCTAGAGAAATGGGAAGGGGGCCCAAAGAGCCAGAAAAATGCCAGTGAAATGAGAGAATGGGAAGCTCAAGAGAACAATTCCATAAAGTCGTATAGAACTCCTGGGTTTACCTCCGAGATGAGCATACATCTGACCTTCAACAACCTACCAAACACTCTGAGAACTAAACTGCAGTGTAGACGACTGCCCAGAGGAAGACTAGCTACGGGGTGGAGCATATGGCGCTCAGATCCAATTAGCACTGCAAAGCCTGTGAAAACCGAACTGACACTGGAACCTAGGCTGCAAGAGCAGGTTGAAACTTGTGACTGGAAGCTAACCTGTTCAATGCCTGTTCAATGCTTTTAAACATAAAGCAAAACAAAAAATCAATTTTCTGCATAAAATTTAAACAAGACCCTGGAAACATAACAGAAGATTCAACATGCCCATTTCTTGGCATACGGCTAGAAAAATATCAACTTGTACGGGAAAAGAGAGCCACCAACTCAAATACTGGAATTATTAGAAAAAGACTTTAAAGCAGCTGTTAAAACTATGGTTTAATACGTAACATTAAACACTCATGAAATAAATAGATATTCTCCCAGAAAACATAAAGAAAGAGCAAACAGAAACTTCAGAACCGAAAAATGCAGTAACTTAAGTAAAATATTAACTGATAGATCCTATAGCAGAATGGAACTGATAGAGAAAAAAGTCAGCAAATCTGTAGAAATCATCAGTAAATCAGTAGAAATTATCCAACAGAAAGAAAAAAAAAAAAGATTAAAAAAAAAAGAACAGGTTCTTAGGATCCTCAGGGACACCACCAAAAGGTTGAAGATTCATGTCATCAGAGTCCCAGAGGAAAGGAGAAAGAGCATGGTTCTGAAAAAGAATTTGTAGAAAATACGGCTGAAACTTTTGCAGTTTGGTAGATATGAACTTGCAGGGTCTCAGCAAATACCAGACAGAATAAGCTCATAGAAACCCATGCCCTGACACACCCAATCAGGCTCATGAACGTTTAAGACAAAGACAAAAATCCCGAAAGCAGACTGATTATAATGACCAAAAAAAAGAAAAAAAAAAGAAAAAAGATTGATATGACTGTTGACTTTTCATCAGAAATCATGGAGGGCAGAAAGAAGAATGTTTTTTCAAGTCCTGAAAGGAAAGAATTTTCATCCAGTAAATTCTATATCCAGTGAAAACACCCTTGACAAACAAAGGTGAAATGAAGACATTCTCAGAAGAAGAAAAATTAAGAGAAAATTAGTTGCCAGCAGATTTACTTTAAAAAGTGCTAAAGAGAGTTCTTCAAACAGAAGGGAAATGGTATTAGAAGGTAACCTGGAACATCAGGAATGAAGAAAAGCAACAGAAGTAGTAAATATTTGGGTAAATATAATACATTATTCTCTTAATTTCTGTAAAGTACGTATGACGGTTAAAAGTAAAAATTCTAATAATGTCTTCTGGGATTTTCAATGTTATTTATGATGCTACTAATGTAATGACTCGAAGGATACTTATAACATTAAATGCTTGTGTTCGAAAGGTCTCTCAAATCAACAACCTAAGCTTCAACCTTAAGAAACTAGAAAAAGCAGAATGACATAAACTCAAAGAAACCAGGAGGAAGGAAATAAGAGCAAAAATTTTATTTTAAATGTTAAAAAGAGAAAGAAAATGAGAGCACAAATCAATGAAACTGAAAATGGAGAAACAATAGAGAGAAAAAATCAATCAAACCTAAAGCTAGTTCTTTCAAAACAAAAATCAATAAAATTGATAAATCTCTAGCCCTAGCCACACTGACAAATTAGAAAAGAGAGAGATTTAAGAACAACTCTACACATGTATATTCAACAATTTAGATGAAATGGACTAACTTCTCAAAAATCACACACACCCAAAATGCACTGAAGAAAAAAGGAGATAGCCTGATTAGTCTTCCATTAAAGATATTAAATTGGTAGTTAGAAAACCTTTCCCCCCAGGCAAAACAAAACAAAACAAAACAAAAAAATCCCAAAGCCCAGATAGTTTCACTGGCAAATTCTACCAAACATCTAAGGAAGAAATAAGACCAATTCTACAATCCCTTCTAGAAAATGTAAGAGAAGGGAATACTTCCTAACTCATTCTGTGGGGCCAGAATTACCATGATACCAGAACCAAACAAAGATATTACAGGAAAAGAAAATTATAGCAATATCCCTCATAAACCTGGAGGTAAAAATCCTCAATGACACATTAACATTAATAACAATACACCACTACCATCATTTTAGATCTGTGGATCTTGCCTGTAGCAGCAATATAGTGATGAGTTTATCATGGGAATTCATGGCTAGATTAATATTTGAAGTCAACTACTGTAACTCACCACATTAATAAACTGAAAAACAAACTTTTAGCAAACTAGGGTGAGAAGAGAATTTTCTAATCTGATAAAGGACATCTACAAAAAATAAAAAATAAAAAATAATCCAGAGCTAAATCATAGATCATGGGAAAAGAACAAATGTTTTCCTCCTAAGATCCAGAACAAGGCAAGGATATTAAATCTTGTCACTTTAATTCAACATAATCCTGGGAGTTCTAGCCACTGCAATTAAAGGAAGAAAAAGAAATTTAAAAGCATACAGATTTGAAAGAAAGAAATAAAGTTGTCCCTATTTGCAGAGAACATGAATATCTATATAGAATATCCTAAACAATCTACAAAAGTTCTTCGAACTAATACAAAAGATTGAAGAATATCAAGTTAACTCACAAAACTCAGTATCTGTAATGTAGCAATCAACAACTGGAAACAGAAATTTTAAAATGTAATACCACTTACAAGAGCTCCCAAACAAAGAAACAGATAAGTATAAATCTAGCAAAACATGTACAAAATCTGTATGCTGAAAACTAAAAAATCTTTGAAAGAAATCCAAAGAAGATGTAAATAAATGAAGACACATAGCACATTCATGGACTGGAAGACTCATTATAATTAAGAATATCAATTCTCCCCAAAATGATGTGTAGATTTAATGTAATTACAATCACAATCCTGGCAGGTGTTTTTATTTTTTGTTTGTTTTTGGCTTTGTTTGGTTTCTTTTTTGTATAGACAAGTTGATTCTGGTATTTACAGGAAAATGCAGACAAATTAGAATGTCAAAATAATTTTGAGTAAGAAAAGTAAAATCAGAGGATTCACCCTACCTGATTTTAAGATTTACTATCATTAAGACTGTAGCGTGGGTGAGCGGATAGACACAAAGATGAATGGAACAGAACTGAGAATCCAAAAATAGACCCACACAAATATGGTCCATTGGTTCTTAATAATGAAAGCCAGTTTCTCACTGTTGGAAAAAGAAGTTAATTGAGCAAAGAAATGTTAAAATGAACCTTGTGCGAGATACGAATCAGAGGTTATACAGTATGAATACCCAAGTTCATATACAGTTAGATGGATATGAAAATACATAGAGATATGTGAGTATATAATTTGTTAGTTTCCACACATATATGTCCTAACTCTACTGAGAGTCCTAGAACCAGTGACACCCCAGTAGCAACAAACATACCTTTATTAAGAGGAATCAGGCTCCTGGAAGAAGTGGCTGAGCCTAAGGCTGAGGCAGGGAAAACAGCAAATGAGCCTAAAACATCTTATGTTGTCAGAAAGTAAGAAAAGTGCTTAAAAAAAAAAAAAAAAAAAAAGGCACAATGAAGGACACAGAAGCCAACATGAAACACCCTATGGCCAAAGCTGGAATAATCTGAGCAACAAATAGTAATAATATGAGGTATAGCCCAAAGGATGAAATATTCATGACTCCATGCTGATTAATGATAAATTAATTAATGATAATAAATAAATATGAAAGACAAATCTTCCTTACAGAAGAATTCCAATTTGTAAATGTTGAGCGATGAGGGAAATAGAAAAATCACTATTAGAAGACCACCTACAGATCTAAAATGAGTGGGCAAAGTTCAAGGAGAAATAGGATATAGGCATAGTCTCAAAGTTTCTCCCCCAAAGTATTTATTACTTACCAAGGGAGCAAGAGTAACTTTATGATGAATGGAACAGAACTGAGAATCCAAAAAGGTTGGCAGAGACCACCTTGCCCAAGGGATCAAGGCTGGCATCACCAGTAATAGCTGTATTGACATCATATATCCCTGACATAACTCACTGAGGGATCATCATCTCTACAGTATCCTTCCCAATAACCTCAATCTCATCAAGAGAAAACATCAAACAAATCCAAATTGAAGAGAATTCTACAAAATATATGACCAGAACTCTTCAAAAGTGTCAAGATCACCAAAGACAAGGAGACACCAAGGAACTGCCACAAATTAGAGAAGCCTAACGGGACAACTGAATGTAATGTGGGATCCTGGATTAAATATTGGAATAGAACAAGGACAACAGAGAAAAAACTTTAATTAATAGTATTGAACCAATGTTAATTCTGTAGTTTTGATCACCGCATTACAGCTATTAGGGAAAGAAGGGTTAAGGCTATATAAGAACTTGCTATACTATTTCTGAATTGTTATAAACCTAAAACTATTTCAAAATATAAATTTAAAACACAAAGCAAAAGTTTTCTTCCCGACATTTATTATTCAATTGACTGCAGGAATACTGGATCATTTTGTCTGTAGAAATATTATACATGGTGTTTAGATTTATAAGATATCCGGCGAAGTCTATTTAACTAATAACGGGATTTTTAAAAATATAGTTATAATGGTAGTAATTAAACAGAAATAATGATGACATAAAATAAAAATTTGGTTTTTTACAGTTGTTATATAAGAAAAAGCAGGAAATATTTAAAGAGGAAGTAGTGTTGCTGTAGATGTAAAATTTCATGAAATCGCTGTAGAGTTCTATGCCCAACTTCACAATGGAACCTGGTGAAGAACTGGGGTAAGGACTATTCATATTTGAATTCCTAGAGTGTGCCAGGCACAGTTGCAGGTGCTTTCACACATGATCTTAGCTAATCTTTTTTAAGTGAGGGAGGTATTACTAGCCCTCTTTTACAAGTTAAAAAAATATATATTGTCACTGAGGTCTCATGGCTAGTTAAGTAGTAGAACCGAGTTTCAACCTCATGTCTAATTCTGATGTCTTTTTCTGCATCTAATGAAAATTGAAAGTAATTCTCCTTAAAGAGCACAACTTCAGAGGCCGAGAAGAGGAGTTAGATGCACAAAAGGGGCTGAGTATAATATGAGAATAAAGAGTTGTTAAATGATAAAGGAGAGAGGCGGGTGGAAGAGGTTTTGGTGTTACTCACACAAGAGCTTCAGGGTTGGGGAGAATGGGAAAGATGTAAGAGACGCAGAGCCATCCTACGGAAGAGCTGTTCTCTAGAGAACCTCTCAAGGTCGAGCCAGCAGAACAACGTGAACATGGAGCCATTACAGATTTTCAGTCATGCAATTACTGTAACTCTGCTTTACTATTCATTTAGACATGTGTGGGTCTAACTTTTAATGTTTTAAATCTAGTGATTAGCAAGAAGATAACTATTTACAGAAAGAGAACATATTGACCTATGCCTTTGTGACCTAAAAAGAAACACTTCAAATTAATAGCTGGTACATAAGTTCTGAGTCAAGGTTTACAAAATGAAGACTAGCCCCCTTTTATAGCCAAATATCAATGTCCTTTCTTCTCCACTGACTAACCTGACGAAGTAGCTAAAGCCAGATGTCGATTCTGTAACTTCAAACAGCTTCAGATAAGGACTGTTTAAATGAATCACCCTCCTCACTTCAACAGCTCTCTTGAATTTTAAATTAAAGCAAAACTGGATGATAAGTTTTATTCTGATTAGACATGTTCAGATTTAAAACCGATAATATCTCAAGTGTGAGAGGTTTATTTATTCTGAATATGTACTTATGAGGTACGGAGAGGACAGAGATTTTAAAGACTGAGAAACAATTTCAAATCCCCGCTCCCTCACTTACTAGCTGTGGGCCCTTACACAGACATTGTCTGGACCAAAGGATGTGAAAATCTACTTTAAAGGTCATCATGGACCTAACCGGGAAATGCCATGTGCATCTCCCAACCCTGCATCAGCAGACAGTGAACCTTTAAGATGTGGTTGAGAGAAAGTAACCCTATCACCTATCAAGTGGTTCTTCATTTCACACATGGACTTGAAACCACTATAATGATGCATAATCATTAAAATGACAAAAGTGACAGCTGGGCAACAAACAAGTTCGACCAACCAAAGCAATGTGTTATAGTTAAAATAGCACCAGACAGAGCCAGGAGACATGGGCTTTAGTTATATTTCAACTGTTCCTCAGCCAGTGACCTTGAGACGACATCACCTCTTGCAATGGCCTCCTCCTGCTGCTTCTCCCACCATCTGTGAAGGGGAGTCTTGGTGCTTCCTTCTAGCTCCCAAGTTCTACAACCAGAGATGCTCGTGGAAACTGACTTTCTAGAGTGGCTAGAGGTAAAGAAGAGATGATCAGGAACCACGGACATTAAGAATGATGAGGACACGTTGAAACAGGCTGTCAAGCTGACTGTCCCTGAAAAGTCAAGGCCATCTCACCTCCATGGGAACAGATTTACCTATCAACAGCAAACTAGGGGGCTTTCAAACACCAGAAAATGGGAAAAAGAATGATACTTTAGTTGCTGCTGTATCTCCTTCCATCTTAAAAATCCAATACAAATAATTCAAACACATTTTAAAGACTGTTTCAGCTTTAAATTATTTGGAAATGTGCTTTTATTCAGTTCCTGTACCTTTCACATTCTTAAACAAGGCAAACTGAGCTTACCTTTAGGCAGTGTGTATTACCTTCATGTTTCACCTAAAAACAACTGGACTGGTCTCTTTAAAATGATAAAACAGCCTGGCCAGTGTGGCTCAGTTGTTTCGGCATCATGCCATGCACTAAGAGGTCAGCGGGTCTGATTCCCAGTCAGGGTTTGAATCCCAGTAGCGGGCGAGCAGGAGGCAGCCGATTGCTATTTCTCTCTCATCAATATTTCTATCTCTCTCCCTCTCCCTTCCTCTCTCTCTAAAATCAATAAAAATATATACTTTAATTAATAAATAAAATGATAAAATAATTTCCAACAGATCAAAATAACCAAAATCTAGCACTCTTAAGCCTGGAATAAAAACAATTTATTGAACAAATTACTGCTTCCACCAAGAATATGAAGAACTAAGCATGTTTACCCCTACCCACATTTCTATATTCTTTCTCACTTGGAAAGGAATGAACTTCAGCTGCCATTTCTACTCTAAGCAAAATATAAGGAAGAGAGAAGGCCTATAATACACAACTAAATAAGAGACAAAAATAATACACTTTATCTGGCAGAGAAAGTCTGTTTGCTTTGGTCTAAACCTAGGCTCACACGCAAGCTAGCAGTCTTGAGATGGCCACGAGCCCTGTGAATTTATGAACTTCCTTCCACAGGTCTTGCTGAGCCCTCACACTTTCCTCACCTTGGCCCCTTGCCTGGCTCCCATGATGACAGCTAAGCACTCCTCCCTGTGGCCCCCAATGCCCTAAAAGCAGCTGAACCCCTTATCAAACCGACTCTTCCCCTCGGGGAGCTGTGAATCACTTGCCCTGCCGCTGAGAAAGGGGGTCAGAAACAATGGCAGCCCTCCCTTCTTTCCTGACTGGAATAAAATACTGTCAGGAACAAAAGTGTGTCAAATCCTCAGTCTGATAAATTACACTAGAACACGAAAACCAGGAACTGATCTGGGCTGATTTTTAAGTTTATAACGGAACTTATCTTTTACTTTTATCTTTGGGCAATTACTTAACTGCTGGATCTCAATCTGATTTTTAAAATGAAAACTATTCATACCAAAACTGCCTTCTAAGACTGCTTTCAGGATATCTGCTTTCAGGATATCTATGGCTGCTGATAAGAACTGTAAAGTAATTATGAACACTAAAATAAGTGTTAAACTTGGTGTCCCCCAAGCAAGAACTTCAGGATTGGAGGCTGGAAAGAAAAACAACACAGATGGTGGCTCATTTCAATAGGGACACTTGGGCAAAGGGGTATATATCATCTAGAAAAGGTGTCCAAGTCATCCCAGTCCCACCCTTACCCCTGCTTTAACAAAGCTGGGATAGTTAATTGTGAGCATGTTTTATTGACTTTATTGAGCTGTCATTGTTATCTGGAAGACTAAGAGCTTAAGATATATGATTGTAGAGAACCCCCACAATAGCTCACTGGAGTCTTACTTGGTAAACAAAACTGAGGCCTTGCAGGCTTGCCTAGCACGGGAAGGCAGGTCTACAGAATTCTAAAGCCCACTTTCCCTTGCCCTATAGTTACAGCTTCTGTTATGGTAACATGAGGGATTGTAGAGAAGTGAAAGCTGAGTCCTTCCCCCAAAAGCATATGAAGGAGGAGGGTAGGACTGTGGAACGAGAGCCTTGGTTCTGCCCCAGGCTGACGTCAGGTTAGCAGGGAATCAGCTCACAGATCAAGAACCCCAAGCTGTTTGTATAAGGAGAAACTCCATGATTACTTAGGTGAATTTACTTCTGACATGGTGATGCTTCAGAAAGTTTCTCCAGTCCTAGGAAGCCTCTCCAGCTGAACAGGGCTCAGTAGCTTCACAACCCTACGGGTTGGGCCTTATCCTGGGTCATTTCTGGACCAAACGATATTGTAAAATGCTTTGGTTGCAAAGTCACAGAATGACGAAGCCATCGTTAATAATAATAAAAACTTTAAAAGGTGGGGCTGTTCTTGGTAAGAACACCCCCAGTCAGTGGTTGTGATAGCCAGAGCAATGTGGGGTGGAGAACCTTAGCACCCTTGTTTCCAATCACCCAGTACTGTCTCCATCAGCCACCAATCTCCATTCTGACACATGTGACCTTTATTTACACTCAGGGGAAGCACTATGTAAAGAAAGGTGCAAGCCCTCTCTCCCACTCCCCAGCCCCTAGCCCCACCCTGGGATTCCCTCTTTAGGACCCCTCAAGGCCAGCAGGGGTCCTCTCCCACAGATCCTGCATATTGTCCATTCTTCTCTCTGCTGGCTGGCCTCTGCTCACATCTTGTTCCCTACTTCCTGATGGTAGTCAGTTGTTTATTCACCAATTTATTTCACACAAATAGCACTTACCAGCATATAAGGCAACGTTTTAAAGGTTCTACAGAAATTAGTTCCTTAGATCAAAAAACTCTGAGGTGGAAACTATCTTCCCTATTTTTTCTTAAGATGAAGAAAATGGAGCACAGAGAAGTTAAGCAATTTGCTTAAATGATCACACAGCTTCCACATGGCTATAATGGGCTTGTGGTACCTCTCTCCATCACTATGTTTTAGCTTCAGATCCCAGGACTGTTGCTATGTCCTGGGTTCAAATCCTCAAGAGTGAATTAACCAGCCAGCTGGCTTCATATTGTAAATAGCACCTTGCCTGTCTTCTTGTTATCATTACCAATAATCAGCACAAGCACATTCAAGAAGCCCACTGATGAGCCCTATTAAAGGCGATAAGAAATCTGGGGTTTTAGTTTTGTCTCTTCCTTTACTAGTACAAACTGTATTTTGATTCTACAACGAAACTCCAAAATTGGGCAACATCTTACAATCACCGCTGGGCAGGGGTGGTTGTGACATACCTCATTTCCTATTGTGCCCATTAGAACTTGTAGTTTTGAAAAAAATTCTGGAGACAATAACAAGAGTATTCCTAAGAAATGCTATCTCAACAATGCTCTTCATGTCACAGAGAACCTTACTGTGTGGGAAAACATGGACATTTATGGCTGAGTGGAAAAATAATGCAGAAGAGTTCAACTCTGAATGTAAAGAAGATTTAGAAACACCTTAATTTACTTCACATGTTTTCTTGTTTCTATGGCCCAAGAGTGAAGATCGATGTTTAAGGAAGTCTCGAAGAGCTTACTGAACAAGTACAAAAAATTTTTAGTTGATAAAAAGCAGTGTTAGAGTTTATCTGGCATCTGTTTTCTTTCTTTCTTAACTATATGTAAAATACATATACTGATGCTTTTGTAGGATCTAATAAAATACAGAACTATAATCATACCTAGCAGAAGCTGTCTCAGAGACTTAAGGGGCGTCAGTTCTTAGATTTTCTTTGAAAAGGAAAAAGATCCTCTGAGGAAGACTAGAGGTACAGAAGGAAGTTCTCAGATAATATGCACTTAAATATTTGGAAAGCAATATCGATCGTAACTAAGAATACTTAAAAATTTCCCCAAAAAAGTTTCTGAAAGAATTTCGGCTCTGGCAGTCCAACCTAATGGACAGCCTTCATTTACCATTCTCCTCTGTAAGATGTGGATAACAACAGAGCTAAACTTGGTGTTGCTGCTGCGAGGATTAAATAATCCATCTAAAGAAAGCACAACACTTGGTACAGAGTAAACCACTCAGTGAATATGAACTTCCTAGTAGCCACCAATCAAGTAAATACAGCTTTTCAAGAAATGGAAGAAGTAGATGAAGAAAGCTGCTACCTGTTGTACTCAAGCACATGATGACAGTGTCCTCTATGGAATGACTGTTCACCCAGACACCAAGGATTTTTAAACGGACAGAAGCCTTCCCTTATATCCAGAAACAAAAGCAGCCCCCACTGCAGTTTTATTTCTCCATTTCTGTAATCAGATCTGAATCTGAAAGGGTTCCTTCTTCGGACACAAGCCAACCCACACAGCAAATCTCTCCATACAGAGCCCACCCTCCTAACCCTGCACAGAAAGAAAAGTGCTCTCAAAGTCATCTGGAGAGACAATGTGCCAATATTTTTGCTTGCATTCCAAAATACAGCAAACTTCCTGTCCCTGGTACAGCCTACCAAGTTCCTTGGAAAGGTCACTGTTATGGCACTCGAAGCAATTCTCAGCCCCAGAATTCAGCTCTGTGAGGCTGAACACTGCTTCTATCTATTTTCAAGGCAGGTGCAAATTGTAATTTCTTTCTGCAGAAGAAACCCCTCTGAATTGTCTAGAGGCAGTTTTGCCAAATACTAAATTACAGAACTGCTACATGAAAATCATTACTGATCTATCATTTAAAAATAAAAATCAGTATTGAATATCTATTGTTCTATTCAACAACAGTAATAAACCCACTATCTTTTATATCACAACTATGACAGTATTTATCAGATAAGTCTCAATTTTTATATTCTTTGTCATAAAGTGAGAAACTAAGTTACTTATAACAAAATAATTTTTTAACAGCTTGAAAAGCTAAGTACATCAAAATAATAATTAAAAATAGAAACCAATTTACGTGAATTCAGTGCAAAATTTCCACTGCAGCTTTTTACTCAATGTGATATTTCAGGGTGGCTGAAACTTTTAAAATATAAGCTATATTGTAAGAGACACTGATACCCTTAAATTTAAAAATGCTATTTACAGAAAGAGCAATACCACTGAATACTAAACTAAGCCTATTAAAGAACTAAAAATCATCCTGTTTTAATGAGTAATAAAAATAATAGATGACTTTACAAGAAAACTTGGTAGCATATTTGAAAACAGACTGTGAAGTTTCCCAAACTCAAGTTTGATATAGATATAAATTTTCAGCACTTGCAGCCTATGGGATGTAGCAGTTTCCAAGTCACCTGCATGTCTTAAGCTTTTGCCCTCTACTCAGTCGCTTTGTTCATTGTGCAGATAAGAGGCTGATGGGAAGAGAGATGCTTTCATTGAAAGATTCCAAACAAATGTTCACAGAAAATGAAGATATTGTTCTAGAACAGAGACCAACTGTTCAGGTTAACAGAGCAAGAGTCTTCAGTAGTACACTGACTTGTATTTGGTACTGTAAAAGAGAACATGCGTATTCTTCAGCTCACAATAGCACTAGGTTAAAAAAAAGAAATTAATCACTGTATATCAGTAAGTAGATTCCCCCAAATGACCAAACATAAGACACAGACAAGTGAAAAATGGAGTTTTTCTTAAACTTTTCATGTAATTTCTTGTGGATTGAAACACCAGCAATACTTTCAAGATCAAATAGCTGGAAAACACAGATAAGTCATCATTTAAAAGTAATCTGTAGAAAAATCAACTCAAAATGAATCAAAGACATGAATGTAGGAGCTGAAACCAAAAAGCTCTTAGAAGAACATATAGGAGTAAGTTTTTGTGACCTTGAATTAAGCAATGATTGCTTATATGTGACACCAAAAGCACTAGGCCTGCCTCCCTTCCCAATCATCAAGCTGGACCCATTTCCTATATGCAATCACAGTCACTTATGCCCATGGATGGGAACAAGCAACTGCCTGAGGACATCCCTGCCTGGATGTCCCACAAGAACTCAGGCTCAGCACGTCTAAGCCCTGGCCTCATCATCTAGTCTCTCCACTACCTACTCCAAGCCTGCTCTTTTATTCCTCATTTTGGAGAAGGGCATCACTATCTACACAGACTAATGGATACAGGTGGGAAAATCTACAATTAGTAAAAAGGGTAAATTATAGAATTTTTAAAAAAGATATATAGCTTTCACCTGGCCGGCATGGCTCAGCAGTTGAGCATCGACCTATGATACAGGAGATGGAGGTTCGATTCCTGGTCAGGGCACACGCCAGGGTTGCAGGCTCGACCCTGGTAGGCAGCATGCAGGAGGCGGCTGATCAATGACTCATCACTGATGTTTCTCTTACTCTCTCTCCCTCTCCCTTCCTCTCTGAAATCAATAAAGACATATTTTTAAAATAAAATAAAAATATATATAGCTTTCATTCAGGATCACACTCACAAAAAGGCCAAAGAACTATTACAAATACAAAGAACTATTACAGATAGGTCTTCCTGAGCACTTTTTAGGAACAGAAAAGAATTTATTCAAAAGTAGCACACCTGTGATCTGTGTGTAAAATAGTTCATCAGAAATGCTTAACTGCTCCTCAAATGGAGGTATATATTCTCCCAGAGCACCATTCATTTTATTTGAAAAAAAGAAAGAAAAATGAATGGTATAAATAAAAAATCTTGTTGAAATTACTGCATATGGTAATATTTAGAATTCACAAATTAATAATTTCTTGCCTTTGACTATAAAACAGAAATCTCCCAATGAAAGATAACTAAGTCAAGCAGAATGGTTGAAGCTAAAGACTGCTAGTTTAAATTGCCTAAGTTCAATGTGTAAATATGGCTGTTTGTCTTGAAGGATTCAAATGCAAAATTAATCATCTTACTATAGCATTACAAATGATTTCCCCCTCCTAAAAATAGTTTAAAATCCCTACAGTAAATTCCAAGCATTTAATTAACATATACAAAAATCTCAGAATCAAATCACATGGTATTAAACTAGATTCATTTTTCTAGGAAAAAATATGAGACCATAATAGCATGATAGAAATTACTCTCACAAATCATCATTTCAGTAGCAAAACCATGTTATCCCAGGAAATGTAATATTGAGGTAAAAATGCATGTTGCTAATCAAAAGAATTGCTCTAAATTTTAAATGATGCTCTGCCACAAGGGTACCACAGCCTTCAAATTAATTCAAATAACAGATGGGGACACTGCTGTGCAGTAAAAATCCCTAATGACATAAATATAGTAGTAATCATTTCTTTCAAAATACAGAGAATGTTGATTACCAATGCACAGTAAATGGTTACCAAAATAGTATCTCCAGTTGTCAGACAGCAACTTCCTCATAGCATATATTTTGTATAATATATACATGCAATAAAATTATTCACTGTCATTATACAATTCAAGGTTATCCACTGTAACAAAAATTTTATTTGTAACCCCCAAAATTGAGCTGTTCATTTTCACATAATTTCATACAGTCACACATTCATATTATCTTCATTTCACGTATAAATAGGATATCCAAATAACGTATCGCCCAAACCAGGACACTTCAGAGCATGAAAAAGGGCACTGCTATTAATTATGCTGGCACAAGAGGCACAAACTGGAACTTTCCTAGACAAAACCGAGATCCTCCATATAAGGAAACAAATTAAAAAAGGCTCCTTCATTTCCCCAATTCACATGCAGGGTCAAGAGGGAATTGGGGTAGAGACTTGTGTCTGACTGGAGTGCAAAAGAATAACAATTTCCAAAACAAAAACCAAGCAAACAAAAAATCAGGAGGAAGTGAACAAATATAGTACCAGTGCTTCTGTATCTCATATGCTGCTATAATTGTGAGCTCATCAAATGACTTGTAGGAGGCTTCTTGAGAAGATTATTAAGGAGATTATTATTATTATTGCTTCCACCAACACTTCCTCAAATCCCCTTACAATTCCTATAATTATGTCAGGTAAGTGTACGTGGGAGTTAAATTTTCAAGACCCTGGGAAGAGGAAACTGCAGAATGAAAACAGAAAAATCTAGCCCTGGTGAGTGTTACCAAGCACACTCTCCCAACAGTAACTGGGCGGTATCTTATTAAGGGACGTGTGCTGTATACATCATTCCAGCAGGCTCAACTGCCACAAGCCATCAATGGCCCTGATTGTACTGTATACATAGAGAGCACTAAGTCCATGCAACTTTGCTGCTTTAAAAACTATATATGCTGTTCCTCTGACAAGCTCGCACAAACAGCAGTCACAACTGTTTCACACAGATTAGCAGCATCCGTCACCATCTAATTTACATTCAGTAGGAAGCGGTGTGTGGGTTTCTGATCATTCCTTTACATCTACTACACAAATTATTCCTCCATGTTTTAAGCCAAAGAATCTCTGAATATGCACTACCAAACTTAAGTTTTCTTTCTGGTTGAAACTTACTATGTAGAGCTCTAATAAGAAATCAGTAAATTTATCTATATCAAAACATTCAACTAAATTCTCTATTTTCAAAATTTTCTTTTGCATATTTAAAAGCGTATTAAACAAAACTATTCAAATAAATTTCTAAGTCATAGTCCTACTGGAGTTATCATATACACTCCTCTCCATATTATAAAAAAAGTTTCCTTGGCTTTACAGAAAAGTAAACTTTTTTTTAAAAAGAGGAAATATAGACACATTAATAAAACTTTTCTTATCATATCATATAAATGTAAAGCTATACCTGTTTTACAGAAAAACAATAAATGATTAAAACCTCTTAAGACTAGTCTAGATTCTGTTCTCTTTCTCAAGTCTCTCAAATCTACTGGAATAGTTGTAAAAAAAAAAAAGATACAATGTTAGTACTAAAAGATATGATATTAATTTTTAAATTTTTTGAGGGCAGGGGCCTAATCCTTATTTGTTCTTCCCATTTGCTTTACACATCACAGGCATGTTCCCCAAACTGCTATTTTTATTTCTATAGATATTAATAAAAGGTATATGGATAATATAAGAGACTACGTAATTTAGAAATAATGTTGTTGCAATTCATTATATGTGATTGCTGAGGTGGCTTTACCTTCCCGACTCTATGCTACGCAGTGTTGCGCTAAATAATTCAGTCCGCACTGACTAGGTATACCCTGAGAGGGCACTGGAGTTCCTGGCCTAAAATGAATGTTAAGCCATTTCACAGAGGTAAGGATACAAATAATAAAGAATCACTATACTGTACGCCTAAAGAGGTTTATTGTGGGACCTCTCTTGTCCTATTTTCAAAGAGCTAGCTACCATTTATTAAACCACTGTTGGATGAGTGTCCGGAACAGTGGTCTATGCCCACCTTAGTTTTCCAGGATCTACAGACATCTCTACTTTCATCTGTGTAAATAAACAACACTTTCCTCAAAGAAAACTGGGTAGGAACAGGTGGCTTAGGACACGGTTGGCGACCTTTTTCTGTCCAGTGCAAGAGTATATGAAGTTTATTCTATGTGAGCTTATACAACCCGTGTCGCAATGACTCACCTCCAGGGTCGTGCAGAGGCGCCATAAACCTGTGTGATAACATGGGTGTGACTGTCTTCTAAAATAAACCTTCATTGACTTAAACAGGCAGCAGACCCGATCTGGCCCATGGGCCACGTAGGCCAATCCTCGGTTAGGTACCCTGGTAGGTAAACTCATTGCTCTCCAGTGATGAAGGTGGGGGGCTAGGGGGACTCAAAGGAAAATCAGATTTATGTGAACAGCATCTATTTCCACTTTTGAGAAACCTCTATTATTTCCCACGCCAGGGCACGTGTCAACCCCCCCACTCCCTTACTGATGATAAAACCCAACCTGCTGCAAGCCTTCTCACAAACTCAAGGTATAAGATAAAATACTATGATGGGGTGTGCCTTTCCATCCCTAATGGTATCAATGACTGTACTGCCGAGTGGCTATCCGCCCCACCACTGAGGCAGTGTCCACGTGCTATGCTGTGACTGGCACAGTGACAGACGCACTAGCTTGGGATTCTGAGACCTTGACTTTGGGCAAAGGATGGGCCAGGTGATGAACGCTTTGAAATTACGCAAAAGACTGGGTGTTTATGCACATATTTGCAGCTTTCATAAGATCTCCAGAAGGTTAAGCAAGAATCACTGCTCAAGCTGTTCTAATCAATACACAATGTAAAAATATTGCCCAGTACAGATGGGGATCATCTGTTGGTGCCAGAGCCTAAATGTGACCACACACCCTGGTCATGCCTCATGTTCTTTCTTGGCACTTTTTTTTTTCCAATTCTCATCTGAGGATATTTTTTCTCCATTGCTTTTCAGAGAGTAAAGGTGGGGGTGGGAGGAAGAGAGAGAAACATTGATGTGAGAGAGACACATCAAGTGGGTGCCTCCTGCACATGCCCTGACTGGGGCTGGGGACTGAACCTGCAACTGAGGTGCCTGACCCTGGCCAGAATCACACCCAGGACCCTTCAATCTGCAAACTGAAGCTCCAACCACTGAGCCAAACCTGCCAGAGACTTTCTTATCACTTTTGATGGTACTAGCCCACCTTGGTTTCCACAGCATTTGCTATTTCACTTCATGATCACACTTTGTTAATACAACTGCCAAATCCTTTGTGACTGATGTGTGTAAGAAGCAGAGCCTTTCTGGAAAGAAGGCTGAAGTTTCACCAAGTCTCACCCCCAAAATAAGTGAAGGATATTATTAAACATATGGGTTTATGTATAAAAGCTCCATATGTATGTATGTATGCACCACTGAAAGCAATTAGGAAACAAACATTTTAAATGCTAAGAAGGAAAAATGAAGACAGTTCTTATTTTGCTTTTACATGTCACTTCCACCCCAAGTCTTCCTTCTTGGGGAGGATGGGGTAGGGAGACAACATTTAAAATACAAAACCCATCTCAGTGATTCTCAGTGTCTAGCGTAGTTCCCATCCCCTATTAACAGTGCTGTGGGGCCTTGTGGTTTTACTTCAATTAGTGCCACCAGGCCTCTCCTTTGTACCCTGCCTATCAGTGGTTCCATTTTTAATAAAGATGGGCAACAAAAGATTCTCTCATTCTGTAATGTGCAATATGAATGGGAAAAGAACTCCTCATTGGTCCGAGACTTGGGAGAGGCAGGCTAGAGGAGCCGTTAAAGGCAGGATTCTAGAACTGGCTGGCTGCTAGCTTCTTCCACTTCCCAGCTATGAGCAAAATATTCCCTTTCTCTCTGTTGCTGGTAGGTAGCCTTCTGTCAAAGAGCTATTGTGAGAATCAAATAAAATAATGTATATAAAATGTACAATAACCAGCATGACAATTAGTCCTCAATAAATGTTAATAATAATCATCATCCAAGAGTAAACACCAATAGCTTTGTTTGTCTGGGGAATACAGGACAGTTACTTTGAATACTTTTATGTGCCTGTCAAGAAGGTAAAAGCTATAGTTTTCTTCCTAATATTTTAATCATTCACGGTATAGTGCTATAAAAAAGTAGAAGTTCAATCAATACTTGTTGACCTTGACTGTGAAGACCACTATTGTCATTTTTACCATCACTACTATTGCGATTCCTCAAAATTTCCTTCAAAGAAATAATGGTGATATGCACTAAAGCAGGTTTGTTTGTTTTCATTTTCCTGTTAAGTGCATAATCTTGAAGGGAGGAGAGTTTATTTTGGGCAATCACATACATTCACACGAAAAGTTTAAAAAGTGAGACCCCTGTGGAGGTCAGGCAGGAAAAAGCGCAAGAACCTTTTAAGAGACTGGAGAATAGAAAAAGCATGTCTCCTTATGTATGTACACTGGCCAATGGGGAAAAGTGCTATTAACTACCTCCCTTTGCCAGTAATTGGAGCTATAAAAAGAATATCATTACAGCAAGGTTAAGCTTGTGTATTTGTCTGAGGCACAACCAGTCAGAAAACTGTATAAGGTATTCTAATTTTCAGTGTATTCAGCAATCTAAGTATCAATCAACTTATAACTGATCTTCAGTTCAAACTACAGTGGCTATTCTTAGCAATACTTTTTCTTCCCAGTCGGGTCAGAAAATTGGCTGAAATCCTACTGCAAAACGTAAAGGCACCTTTTAAATTACTAAATGCAAGTCAGCGATTTTGGAGTCTGAAAAAGCTAAATTCCGTTTAAGTGATTAATTCCACTCCTATGCCAACAGTTACTTAAAATTATTTTAAAAGTTATAATAAGCTGCTAAAAAAATATGGCCTAGGGGATGCCATATTTGTAACCACAAACTTATTAACCTTAACATTTTACCACCATTAGAACAGGTTCTATTACCTCCTGATCAAAGTTATTCACTCCTCTGGCTTGCTTTATGACCACTACATTGAAATCTTCCCATAGGATTTCTCTAGCCCTGAACTCTCAAAATGCAAGGCCAGATTTCCAATTCCTTCTGAACTGAATTTCCCTTAAATATTTCATGCCAGCATATCCACAGATTAACACGCTGCCTTCCCATACCTCCTACAATCGTCACTAGAGTCATCCCTGGCATATGGAAAAGCTACACATCTCTACCCTATGGAGGGGTAGGTGTGGCCATGGAATTTGCCACTAACAATGAAATGTTAGAGAGATATTAGGTGCATCGTTTCTGGGCAGAAGCTTGAAGGAGCCAGATCCTCTCTTCTGCCTCAACACATGTGAGAGCATAAACAGGGGCCTACAGGCCTGGGTCCTGCAGTGACGATGGTGACACAGAGCAGACTACCAGCCAACTCGGATAAACATGCAGCACAAGGGAGAAATACACCTCTGCTGTTTGAAAGTACTGACATTTTGGAGTTGCTACCACAGCCTAACCTAGCGTCCCCTGACTAATGCACCCCCTACAGTCTGCTTCTCCATCTGTGTTCTCACCTCTGATAAGGGCATCAGCACCCAAGCCAGTAACCTCAGGACTACTGAATGCTTGCCTCTTTCTCATATCCAAGGCCCAAGCACGAGTCCTAGAAGTCTCACCTTTGAAATAGTTCCAATTCACCCCCTCCTCTATATACCCACTTCACTAATTTTGACTAGAGGGAATCTTTCCTCTTGATTATAACCCTAGAGCTTCCAAATATTTGTCACTATAATTCCAAATTTTTCCTGCTGTAAATGATCATCCAAAATGACACCAGAAGAATCCTTCCAGAGACTAAATCTGCTTAAGCCTTTCCCATATTTAAAATCCCTCAACATTTTCTCATGGTTCATATTAGTGAACATTTGAGGAGCGCTTTTATAAACAGGCCCTGTGCTAGGCACTCTGGGAGCAAAGACGAATCACTTGTCTACACAATGATTTTCAAACTATTTGCAGACTATGTTGCTCAAAAGTAGTATTTCATATAATGTTAAAGTTTGTGAAATCATTGATTCTTAAAATAAAAACTGGAGTGGACTCAAGCTCCTCTCTGAAAACTTGACTCACACTGAAATTCTAACAGGTTAGAGAGAGAGAGATGGGGGGGGGGTATCATCAGCTGAGCAAGGAAGGACACAAGTCCAAAGAATCTACATTGAGCCTCTTCGGAGACTGCTACTGATATTAAGAGGTTACATGTATTAGAACACATATCATTACAACTCATTATTTACTAATATTTATATCGGAGTTCATAAACATTTGGGGCGCCAGTGGATTCTGTTATGATACCATCTGTTGTGTCCTGGAAGTGGTGGAAGGCGGGGGTGGGGAATACTGGAGCCATCAGTGTAGCCACAGGCTAAAGGTCACACTTCAGCATGCTACAGCGCTTCAAAATCTGCTTCCAAATTGCCTTTTGGGCCTCATCTCCTTTCATCCCCTCAGGTGCCTCTGTTCAGTACATTCCTATCAAGAAGAGCATTCCCTCTCTCCCAAACCCACCAAAACTCTACTCACTCCTTAAGAACTAGCTCAGTAGTCGGTTAATGTTTTCTGTGAAACCTGGTAAGAGCTTTTGGCAGTATCAGCTGACCTTTGGAATGAAGCATTTCCATGCCTATTACACAGTAATAGTTGTTTAACTAAAGGCACAGGAGCCAGCCTGTGCCTTTCCCTTTCCCCTCTCCTTCCCCCACAGGCAGGTATCCCCTAATCTCTAAGGGACTCTGTGCAACTTCCAACCAGGGGAGCAATGAGCAGCGGCAGCTCCTCCTGGGCTAACCCCCTGAACTTGTATCCACGGCCCCCTTTTCTCTGACTTCCCAGTGAGACAGGGCGGCCCAGCCTAGGCTCTCCTGCTGCTGCTTCTATGCCCTTCCTAAGTATATTTCACTGTCCTAAGTATATTTTTGTTGTCAGTGAATTCTTGCTAGCTTTTCTACAAAATTTTTTTTAAAAAAAATCTACCTACCTAATGGGCCTCTAGCATTTATTTAACTATAGGCTAGCAAAGCATGCGTCTGTTTACATATGTGTGTGCTTCTGTGCATGTGTGTATGTGTACATGTAGTACTTTCCTATGGCTGCCATAATAAATTTCCATAAACTGAGTGGCTTAAAACAACAGGAATTTTTTCTCTCACAAACAGTGCTGGAGGCCAAAAGTCCAAAATCAAGCTGTCAGCAGGACTGCACTTCTTTGGAAGGCCCTGGGGGAGAGTCTGTTCCCTGCCTCTTCCAGCTTCTGGTGGGCTACAGTAAACCTTGGCTTGTGGCTGTATCACTCCAGTCTCGGCCTCCTGTCTGTCTCAAATCTCCCCCTGCCTTTCTCCTCTTGGAATGACACTTGTCATTGGATTTAGAGCCCACTCAGGTAATCCAGGATGATCTCAACTCAAGACTGTTAATTACATCAGCAAAGACCCTTTCCCAAATAAGGTAACAACCTTCCAGCAATCTGGACATAGACATAATTTTTTGGGAGCTAGTCTTCAACCCACTACACTGTTTGACTCAAAGGTACTCCATGGAATGACCATAGTTCATGTAATTTAGAATGCCATCACTTGTAACACAAACATTAGTTCACTACAACCAAGAAAAAAATAAGCTTATTAAACTAGGACATGGGATTAATTATAAGATGCATCCCAATTCCAGAGATATTAAAATGTGCACCTTAGAATCAGTGAATAAGGTTCATTTCCATTCTGAAATATATTCTCACGACACATCAGGACAAATTAAACAGCTTGTGGCTGAACAGTACAGCCAAGCCTCAGGGCTCTACCAGCAAAATTTTACTGCCGAGGCGGCTTCCCCTAGCCTCAGAATAATTTTCACCTTCTTTCCATGAGGTCAATATATCCAAATATAATTCAGTAAGTTGTAAAATAAGACATACATATTGGGCCTCTTCTAGGCTTGAGATAATTTGAGAAGTCGGAGATTGGGAAAGAGTTCTAAAATTCTTGAGCTGAAGCAGGAAGGGGTGTCGGCTGGAAGTATTGCTTCTTTCCTTGTCTAAAACTTGCTAAAAGGTCAGAAGGTAAAGAACAGACTATGTGCACCTGTGTGTGTACTGGGGTGGAGCCTGCAGCTACTTGAGATAAGCCAGAGTACCCGAGAACCTGTGGAGGAGTCATTCAGACAAGGTTTCTGATCTGTCGAGTGAACATCTGGTGGTCCTACTAGATCCTGTGAAATGTGCAATGGAAAGAGAAGACAGGATGCTGGCTCTCGGATGGCTTGGAAAGGCATATCCAAAAGAGAAGTGATAAAACTTTTATACATACCCGACTCCAACCTAATAAAGGCCCTCATAAAAATGCAGGGTTGAGATTCTGTTGTAGTTTTACAGAAAGATCATATAGTAGAAAATGGTGTCAGGGAATGATTGAATTCTCTTCTCACCCTATTTCACCTCTACTTATGCAGGAAGTCTGGGTTTTGACATTGAGATATAAGGTCCACTTTGCCCTATATTTTTCCTAAAAAGATTTAATTTTGGTCCTTGTATGCGAAATATAGAGGTATCAGGAAGACAATGCCATCAAAGATTTTGGGGGTGGTAAGAAAAATGTAGGACAATTTACTTTAAGTCTTTAAAAATGAACACATGTGGGTCATTAGAGGATTTTTTTAAGCAATAGACACATATATTATGAACAGTGTGTTGTGTGCCCATCATCCAAAAAATAATGGGGAAATACACTTTCAATTAAAGTCATCTAAAGTCAAGTACAATTGGCAAATGCTTCTTAAATTCTGAAAGCCACACACACACACACACACACACACACACCAACAGCAGCTTAGTAAAGTATCATTTTAAAACAAATTCTTCCCTGGAGAAAACGTATTGCCAAAGCATCTGGACTATGCTTCCAGAAGGCATTTAACAAGTTACTATCATTTCCCAGACTCAACAGTGAAGCACTGGCTTTAAAATGAATTAAAATTTCTTTAGAAGAACAAGTCTCAGGCCTCCCACTATCACGGGGGGGGGGGGTCAAGATGAGGGACTAGTCACAACATTGGGGAATAAAGAATTGTTTTCAAATTTAATTAACCATATACGTTCTTAGATCACAACCCAAAACACTCCCTGAAAGACAGGTGTGGCCAAAGTGTGTTTTCTCTACTGTTAAAGAGCAAAATAAATTTGACAAAGATAGTTCAATTCAGTAGTTAAGCATTCTTTTGGATAAATGGGCTGGGAGAAGAAGAGTCTGGAAGAAAATAAAATTCTTACATCATATGCAAAAATTAATTCCAGATGGATTAAAGACTTAAATTAAAAAATGTTTTAAACCTTCCTAGAATATCTAAGAGACTACATGTACAAGCTAGGGGTCAGGGAGATACTTTTTAGCCAAGAGTGAAAAAGTATGGAAAAAACAGACTCATCTATCCATGTCAAAATTAAAAACTCTAAAATGGATAAATATAAACAAAGCCAACAGATAAGATGTATATAAGGAAAAAATGTATCTATAATGTATAAATAGCATCTAGAAATTGGCAAGAATAAGTCAATAATAGAAAAACCAGCAAAAAACTTGCAGAAGAGCAGTCTAAATGCTAATCAAACAAAAAGGGCACAAAATCACTAATAGGAAAATGCAAACTAACAGCATTTTTTTTTTTTTTAACTTATAATACATAATGTTGACATGGATTTGGAGAAACAGTATTCTCATACATCAATGGTGGGAGTGAGAACTGTTAAAGAGATTTTTTGGACAGCATTTGGTACATCTATTAAATCAATTCCTCTTCTCTGAATGGGTTTTGATACTGAGATAGAAGACTCCCTATTTTTTCTAAAAAGATTTAATTTTGGTCTTCCCATGTGAGGTGAAGAGAATCAGGAAGACAATGCAATCAAAGATGTTTTGGGGGAGAGAAGTAAAAGATATGAGTTAGAAACCAGAGAACATCTTAGAAACAATAAACAAATTAATGACATTATGTACATGGATGTTTGGTGAAGTGTAATTCACAGGAAACAATAACTAGAAACAAACTGAACAGAGATCAACAGAAGAGTATTTCCACACCATGGAATATTATGCAGCCATCAAAAAGAATGAATTTATTTTATATCAGATCATTAAGAAAGATTTCTATAAGTAATATAAGCAAGAGGCCAAAAAGTAGGTATACTATAAAAGTATATATAATACAACCCCATCTTCATAAAGTAATGACAGACTTATGTTTCAGTATATGTCGTTGTATGTATATCTAATGTAGACGTAGGATTATATGAGTATGGAGAAAATATGAAGGCTATACACTGAATTATCCAAGTGGATCATGTAGGAAGGCAGGGTTGGGTTGGAAGAATGAAGGCTGAAGTGAAGTTAAAAAAAAAGCAGTAGCTAAAATGCCCTAATTTATGTAAAATTGAGAGAGAGAGAGAAAGAGAGAGAGAGAGAGACAATGGAGAAAAGATGGAAGGACAGTCACCAAAATATCAATGATGGTTATCTTGGGGTGTTCACACTTTGAATGACCTTTAGTTTTAAAATATTTCTGTTTTCAAATTCTTCATAATGAACTATTCACATAATAAATATGACATCAGATTTAACATAATAGTCATTTTGTTAATAATCAGGGGGAAATAAAGTTTTGTTACATTGTGACAATTTAAAAAAATGGGACAGACTATAAATGGTATTTATACTTAGTTTATATATTTCCCTCCTCTCTAGTCTCCACTCATTAGCATGGAACTCCTACTGTATCTACCCCACAGTGTTCAATTGCATACAGTCTACTCAGACTAATATCTTCCCCTGCTGGGGATGGAGCCCGCAACCTGGGCATGTGCCCTGACCAGGAATCAAACCTCGATCTCCTGAATCCTAGGTCGAAGCTCAGCCGCTGAGCCACACCGGCCGTGCTAAAAGACAATCTTAAAGCCCTCTAGTGCCTCACTTATGGCAACTGTCACCTCAACCCTCTGATAAATACTGTTTATAGTCCTCGGGTGCCAAGTTGGTAAAAGAGTATGTTTTTTATTCCCCATCAATCACACCCCATACACAGAAAAGAGAGTTAAACTAGGCTTTTCTTCTTATCTCTGGTTCCCTTCTTCATAGCCATTCCACTGAAGTTGACATTTACAGAGATATTCAACAGAAGAAATGAAATGACAGTCAAACAATCACGTTTGCTTCTCTCCCCGTCTGAAAGTTACCTGTGCATCTCTATTATTTATTCTCTCGCATCAGCACCCAGCTTCTAAGCTTCAGCAGGCTCTCAAGCTGCTGCAGTCCATCTCTTTGAAGAGAACAGGAATTCGTGTAGAAAACTAATGGCACAACATGTAGCACTTAAGAGTTCATTATGGGTTACATGTAAAAAATACAATAAAATTTTTTATAAACTTGTCAATTTATTTTTAGTCTTTAAAACCAAAGAGCGGCAACCCTAGTTTATCAGCTTAGTTTCACTCAATGCACAGGAAGTGATCAACAACGAAGTATCTGTGGTGACCTCTCCATGACTTGAACTCAAATATATTATAGTTGTAAACACACAACATGGTTTTACTAAGGCTCGCATGAGATTATTTTATTTTCTACAATGGAAGGGGATACATCCTTTTAGAGGACTGGCCATAATGCAACAGTGAACATAATACTTGATTACTACATCCAGGTTAATAAAGAAAATATTAATCACAATTATCCAATCTCAGAAACAGAGGTGATACCTAGTTATGAATATCAACTGAAGAAAAACAGAAAGGAAGTTTAAAAAGAGTAAACACACATGAAACCTGGAGGTTATTTATAAATATCCTGAAGAGAACCAAGAAAAAGGACACTAGGATTTAACTTTTATTGAAAAACAATTATACCAAAAATTGAACAAAGGGCTCAGAAAATTACAGAATATGATAAAATTATTGATAGTATTCTACTAGTAATCAAAGAAATACAAACTAGAAAAAGTGCCAATTTTTAAAATGTCTAAATTATAAAACACCTGATATCCAATGATGGGCTTAGTCATTCACTGGTAATGGTACAAACTTCCTGGAGATAAGTTAGCAATATCTATCAACAATCTAAAAATAATAATAATTTCTGAATAATCATCCCATTTCCAGGAACCCCAAATAATGAAATGATGTAAAAGTGACAAATCTAGGTACAAAGATATCCTCAAAAACATGATACTCAAAACCACCAAATGTCTATCTAACAACTAGAAAATCATCGGGTAAATAATGGTTTATTAGTAATAAAAGGATTCTACTTACTCATGACCATTTTATTTTCAAAAGAATATTAATGACAGAAAATGCTCATGATCTAATGTAAAATTTAAACACAGTTTGGTGTCACTTTTAGATATAGTCTCTATTTACAAGCCATGTGTGCATAACAGGAAAATGTTAATCATGGTTACAGAACAAGTTATATAAAAGTATGCAAGCCAAAAAGGAATGTGAGGAGTGCCTTATAACAATAATTCCTACAAGTACACAACTTTTTATGGCTTACTTATAAAGTACTTCCACCTCTAATAAAGGGCCTTTTAAGCAGAATCACTTCAAGGTTTTAGTTCATCCTTGGGGATGAAGAGAGGAGAGAAAAGGGCAAGAAGTTCATACTATCATGGCTAAGGAAGAACCTGAACAAAGAGATGCCAAGGAATTGAGGGCCAATACATAGCTATTTTAGTGAGTTTTGAATAGGAAAAAAAAGTGAGGGCATCAAAGCAAAAATCTGAGTAGCAGAGGCTGTTAGGTGGCTCTGAATGTTCCCCTTTCCTGCAGTAAGAGCCCCTGGGCAGTGTGGCCAGTTAAAAGGCTTTAGATCCTTGCCCTCCTGCCCACATAGGAGTGTGTAATTCCTGATCAATGAGACAGATGTAAGTGATGTGCAGTAGAGAATTGGTGGTAAGACAAATCCTTTTGCCTTTCCTGCTACGTGGGATGCGGACATGAAGGCTCGAGCTTCAGCAGCCATTAAGGACCATGAAGAGAAAACTACCTAAGGATAACGGAGCAGAAACACATGAGCAACCTGGGTGTTTGATTCTGTAGATCTGCTGTATCAGTCCTGGACTCTGCACCTTCAGACTTCTTTTATATGAAAAAGAAAGAAAATGTCCGTGTTGTATGCATAAGCCACTATATAACTCAAATTAACCTTAACTGATGTACCTGGCCATAATGAGCTTGTGAAAATTTCTTCTGAGCCTTTCTGTTCTCAGTGGCTCCCTTCCTCTTAATTGACCAAAAGACAGGACAAAAATAAACAGGAAAAACAAAACTGGAGAATATCTGTATAAAGCTTTATATTACTTACTTTAAATAGGTAATCGGAACCCTATTCTAAAGCTCTTTACACATCACTAATTAAATTGTTTTAACCTGGATCTGGTGATTGATTTTTGTGGGTCAATGGTTCAAGGTGAAAATGGATCTTGCATTATTTTAAATGTTAACCTGAAACAGACTGAAATTAAAGATCTTGGTACATAAGCTGCTGAGGACCAGGAATGACAATGAAATAGATGTTAGTTCTTTGACTCCAACCATCCTTGCTTGCCCAGTGCTGCTAAAGGCAGAGACGCAATTCAAAGTAAATATCAATCACGAATACAGCCTCTGCACAGATGGATGTCCTGGAGTTATTCAAGTTGGCTTCCTCAGGCATTTCATTAAGCTTTTTTGTGTGAATAGATGACAGAATCTGCTATAACCAGTGCTTCCTAATTACCTACAAGGTAACAGATTATGCTTAAAAATAGAAAAGTAAACATTTACCCTTTTCTGGTTCCCTTTGATATTTGAACCTAGTTCCCTGCTAGAAGAAAAATACTGTCAATGTGTACTAATTATCAAGAGCAAAATTTCATTTCTAACACCTAGTCTGGTATTGAGAAAAGAGTCATTTAAAAAGAAAAATTTGACCACAGAAACTTTTCCGTACTGAGTGGAGAAAAACAACAGTACATGACTTATTTTAAATCTTCACAGGGATAGACACATAAGCACTGCTCACAGATCACTACATTCCCTTCTAAGCTATAACCAGGCCTAATCATAACTTACTGTAGATGTTAAATATTAACCTGAACAACACATATCTTCATAACCGTAAGACTTCACACTGCCTTTTAAATTCAATGACTAGGTACTTATTAAACAACCATTAAGCCATCAAAGCCCAAGTGTATTTAAGTACTTCAAACTAGGTTTAAGAATTAGCAGAGTCAATTAAAGTGACTTGCCCTATAATGATAAGAAATTTGTCCACAGGACTGGAAAAGGGCTCGGGGACATTGTTTTGCCCTTCTTTTACTGCTACGTAATACTCCTGCAACAGCATAAAAGGAAACTCACTGTCTGGGATTAAGACACCAAGGTTTCAAGTCAATCTTGGGCTATTCTAGGAAGATGACAACTGTACCAAATTAGCAGTTGTAGTTTTGTAACACTATTTAAACCAAGTGGCTTGTTTTGCTTAGAAGTAAAATCCCTGGTGCCCTGAGAAGATGAGACCATGGATAGTTAAGTGGTTAGCTAACTGTCCAATCAGGCCTTTTCTTTAGTGTAGTAAGAGCTGGCTAGTTCCAAAGATTTATGGCATTCTAGTCCATAAACGGTTAAAAATGCAGTGACACAGCTACAAGGCATATGTAAAGGGGGTATCTTAATTTCAGAATGAAAGAACAAGCAAGAAAGCAAAAAAATCCAAAATTAAGTTATAATTTCTAAAAATAATTTATTTAAAATATTGATAACTAATGACCCTAAGAACCATTATTTCATCATGATGGTCCATGAGTCTCTATTTTTCCTACTGCTGATTTTAGGACTTACCATCTTAGTTCCAATTTATATATTTAAGTGTATAATGTCTATCTCAATTGAAGCAAAAGTGAAATTCGATTTCAGACTTGCAGAGGTCATAAGATAGCTTTAGAAATATATTTTGGACCTTAAAAATGTTAATACTGAAACTTGCTCATTCATTTATTAAATGCTTATCAAGTGCTTCCTACATATTGAAATACTTTAGCAGGTATTTTATATTTTGTCAAGTATGACAAAATAATACATAAACCAGCAATGAAAGTTATTTTTCAGGTTGGGTAAAATAGCTGGTGTTCTTAAGATTGATAGTCCTGCTGAAGACAAGAAGTAGTTTATGAGTTTTCCTAGAACTGCAGCTCAGTAAGTGAAAAGACAGATACCTCAGGAATCTCAAATAGAAATAAAAGAGTTTACAAGCTGGTCTACTAGAACTTGCTATTTCAATAAGGCAAGCAAATCAGCAAGAGTCGAAAATATTCTGCCCTTAAACTACGATGCAGTCCATTACAATGGTGGAACCAGCTTTCCTTTTACATGTGAACAGAGCACCCCAAGATTTTTACTGGCCATGTATATACTCATTTAAGACTTTCAAAACAGTCATCGAACTTGAAAAGTAAAAGGAGCTATGTCCAACACCTGTCTTGTGGATCTAATTGTTTATCACCATCCATTGTCCTCTACAAGGTCCTCTCCTATTGTTTTCTCGTAATGTTTAGGCACGGCCCATTGGGATAGGTGATAACTAGAGGAAAGTAAAAGTATATGATATATAAAACAATATTCAAGAAACTTTCTTCTTCACCTACTATGTGTATAATATTATAGCAGGTACTTCTTTTCTCCTGACAATTATATAAGTATAGGTGCTCAGAAAATAACTACCGACTCAGTAAAGGAGCAATGAGTACATGCTAAAAAAAGATTCAAGTGTCCTGGTGGAATGTGATCAGACTCACATGTGATTCTGGATTAAGTTAGAAGTTCCTTTCCTAACTTCCTGCTCTGTTTTCTCCCAAGCTCAATCTTGGGTTAGTTAGTTCTTAGCACTTTCTCTCTGATAAAGACCTTACACCAACCGCCTTTTTATAACCTGTGGATTATCAGATCAATAATCCGGAATACTCAAAAGGAAATAAACTGAAGTCACCCAGAGCATTTCCCTGTTTCTTTATTTGTACAAGGATAACAAAATCTATTATCAGTGGACTTCTGTTGCCTAAATGATATACTGTGAAGCCTGCCCCACGCTGGTGGGCACCTCCACTATACCAATCTCATAGGTGTATAGTGTTTTGCAAAACATGTATTTTACAGACAGTACTGCATTTAATTATCACAGTAGGTAGCTACACAAGAACGTAAGCTACATGAAGACAGAGGTTTTGTCTTGATTTGTTCAGTGCTGTAGTCCCAATACCTCTAACAGGGCTTGACACATAGAAGGGACTTAATAAATATTAGCTGCTCGAATATACAATTAGTGAATAACTGAGATGCATGGGCAAGTACAATGTTTGCCCATTTCTTCTGCATGAAAAAACTACAAATCAAAGGAATTGAGACCTGACCAAGATTACATGGCTATGAAATGGCAATATCTGTAACTAAACACAGGTCTCTAGGGTCTGAACCTAGCATCCTTTAAGCTACCACCTCTGTCGCCTGTGGTGTCCCTCTTACCATACAGACTGCGAGGGAAATGAAGTGACACACAGGCATAGAACATCTTCCTGGAGCAAGGCTTATACTGAATTACTTCAGAAAAAATATTACACATATATACATATATACATGTATGTATATATAATAACCATCACGGAGTACACTTTGAGAACTTACATTAATCTCAAAGATAAAACATGGATCTAAAAACACCTCTGACATTTGCAAACAGCCACTTGGAGCCTCTCTTTGATCTGAGGATCCATGTTTCTGCTCCCGCAGCACTCGGGGCACTTAGATAGTAGTTAGAGAAGCAGGCAGCACAAAGGCAGGGACCAGGGTCCCCCCAGTCCCGGACACAGCTGGGGCTTCGAATCAGCCCTGATTCCTCTGTGCAGCTGGACAGGAGAGACTGCTGCTGATCCATCTAAACAGCTGCCTCCAACTCCTACCGTCTTTTTTTCCCTCTCTCCCTGTGGGTCCATACAGCCTTGGTCTTCCCTTTCCTTTCAGCAAACAGGGCCATCAACTTATCTTTCACTGCTCCAGACCAGAGTTCTTGGAACTGGGATATGTGTCTGGAGTAAAGCCAACATTTCTCAAGGGGTTCAGCATCACACCTGTAAGAGAATCAATTTCCAGATCCCCAACTTCCATCGGTGTCTTCTCTAAAAATTGATCTGCCCGAGACCATGACAGTGATGGAGGGGCTCCGTCCCAGGATGAATGGAAGCTGTCCTTCAACACCTCTCCTTCACAATGGCCCCTCCTCCACTTTACAAAAGTCCTGTATTTGCACTACCTTCCCCAGATCTTTCTAAACTGCCAGGGTGACCAAAAAAGGGAACCAATAAAATGCTAATGTGGAGGAGGGAAAGTCTCCAGTATTTGGGACTCCTTTTGTAAGTCAGATAATTTAATATTTAAATACCAAGAGCCTTATGGTCAAAAGAAATACAAAACACTGGGTTTGACTTTATATACATTTTTTGTTATAGAAAGTATCACAGAATGATCAGTAAGACACTTTTAAACATAAAAATATATTACCTAGGGGTAGAATTCTGTAGGAGGAAGGAAAACCTAAAGACAACTTTAAGGAGAAAAACAAAAGGTGTCAAATTTTTAACTGTTGAAGAATTTATTCATGCATTTTAAAAAAATCATTGATACTGAGAATCAAATATAGATCCTATTAGAAATTTTTAATTGATGTAACTTAATTTAAAAGGTCAATATTTATAATATGCTGAAAATTATATCCTTGCAACTACTTAAATTAGGATGAAGTTTTAGGAATTAGCTTAAAACTGTGCTTAGGGTACAGAGTTTCACAGACTCTTTAAAGCAGAGAACAAAAAAGTTGAAAGAACACTGCTCTAGACCAAGCCTTCCAAGCCTTTCTAGGATGAAACACTGAGGAGACAGAGAATCGATGATCTCCCACCTGGCCAGTTTTGAGCCTTCTCTCCACCCTCTTCTTGGTCAGAAATAAATTTATTAAACCTGGTTCTACAGCCAAGTTTCTAAGATTAGTGATCAGTTTAAATGTCTGATGTTCACTGCATTGCTGACTGGGGTTAGACCTTGGCTGATGAGATGCATCTCACTCCTCTGGAAAATAGCTAGAGTACTTTTCTTTTGAGTTCTACAGAAAGATTCATGAGGCAATACCCATAAAAGCTCACTAATTTTATATTTATCTTATCAGACGATGACAAATTTCTCCACTGGGGATGTAATAGTGAATGCATCTATCTGACTCGCAGTTCATGAGTGACAAGTTAATGCAAAGAATTGGAGAGTCCTTATTTATTATGTAGTTAATATTCTAAGTATGGCAAATGTATTGAGGAATTATCTCGATACATCTTGTACCCTAAGACCCCAGACTCTACTTTTTTCCTCCTTTCTCTGATTTCTTACTTTCTTCTTCCCTGCTGCCCTTTACCTCTTTTCAGCCACTCCTTTGGGAAGTAGAAAGTTGTCTACATATGATGGATGGGGCTAGCACTTAATTCGGTGTCTACACTGTTTTAAAAATATTGACTTTCCGGTCCTTAGGCACTCAGAGAGACAGTGGGGCTATTTAGAGCAGATGTTAGACCTACTCTAAACCTACTCCCATTTAGTCTGAGGAGGTAGTAGTATTTGAGATAAAAAGTCTGTCTTTAGAGTTCAAAAGCCAGCTGGAAATCCCACTCCACCATTTACCAGGTAGGTCAATTTCTCTGAATCTCAGGTTCTCAAAGTCCTTAAAATGGGGTTGCTGAGGATTTGAGACAGTATACATCAAGTACAATGTACCTCCACATAGTAGGCATTCGATAGTCAACAGTTATAAAATCAGATGTTTAATGTTCTTTAATTATTGCTTAAAATTCACCAATTGTTTTCTCTTGGCAAAATGTCAACTAGTGGGATGTTTTTCAATTTCTTTCTAGTCTCTTTTAAAACAAGTGATTTGGAAAATGATGACCTTTCACGTTTGTGTGTGTGTGTGTGTGTGTGTGTAAAATGTACCTGCAATACTAAAACCAGTAAAAGAACAAACACAGGGTGAGGACTGCATGAAGCTTGAGACTCCCCATATAGCATTTATAAATATGGCTGCATGTCCTAAACATGTTCTAAGCACTGCTGTGAATGAAACACATTTAAAAATAAGCATGGAATCTATGATCAACTCCTGTAAAGTTTATCCAAACATAATTGGTAAGCAAACACTTTCCCCCATCAAACTAGCAAAGTTTTTGTTGTTTGTTTTTAAGATACTTAACCATTCTTGTGTTAGTATGAGTATCACCTTTAGTCTCTACATCAGTTTGACAATCTGTATGTATCAAGGGCTTAAAAAGGATTCACATGCTTATTCAGCAAGTCAGAAATATATCCTAACCCAAACTAACAGAGTTATGTACAAGAGTGTTAACTGTATCGCACCTTATAAGAGTAAAAAATAAAGCAGCTTGATGATCACCACAGGGGACTTGGTTATACGGTACAGCCATCCCATTGGATATTACACAGCGATTAAAAACAAAACAAAAATATTTAAATAAGATGGGATTGTTAAGTGACAGAAGCACGGCATAAAGCGGTATTTGGCTGTGATTCCAAATCTGTGTGTGCCATTGTGATTCTCAAGCGGTAATAAGAAATTTACAATAAAGAACTGGAATTACACAGTGATCAAAATCCATTCCACAGCTTGAAAGGATACAGTGTTAGACTTGCTACCCACGTCCTAATTTTAAAAAGAAGTGTGGGATGAGTACACTGCTGATTCAGATCCTTTTTATGAATGGTGGGGATAAGAAAGTGAATAATAAAGCTAAAAGTTATGTCTGCAACTGATACTCAGCCTCTTTAAACTTTCAGTTTAATGAAGCCTTTGGGTAGCTTTTACACCACATGCACCAGTGCTCTCTGCCTGGCTAAGAAGTTTTGGTGGAATGTGCAGAGATGAGACAAGGCTGGGAAAGGTGTGGAAGACTCATAGCCTTCCAATATACACAATTTTGCACAGTGAAAGAGGAAATGAAACACTGAACACACACACACACACACACATACAGAGATTCAGATCTCCAGATACATATTTAAAACGCAAAACACTTTCCCACCCCCACTCTAAGCAGGAATGCCTGAAGATACCACCTGTCCCTTTCTGGATTGATCTGTACTTCATTATAGTTTTAAAACCCCTCATTTATTCCCAATGCCCACCACAACCACCACCAACCAAACAAAGCTAGCAGGCATGCCTAGTTTTCCAGCTTTCATGAACTTTCCTCCATTTATTTTTCACATCAGCACTTCGAAGGTCTAATCTAACCCCACAGATAAGAAACAGAGTAAAAATGCCGTGGGCCATTTACACATCTCATGTTACGCACTCTTGTACTCCAGAAAAGAAAGAGTAACCCTGTTCCTTGTGACTTGAAATGACATCTTTCTGCTCAGTGCTCTTCTAACCTGGCCTGCGTGACCACAGCTCTATCTGCCTGCCAGCCAGACGCAGCCCAGGTGCTCCCAGCAGCCCCACAGCAGAGCAAGCTTCTTCCTGCAAACAGTCTGAAATCGTATGAAACCAAAATCAACTGAAGTTATTGTGAAAACACAAGAAAAGACAAAACACAACTAAATTGCCACCTGACTTGTCACTACTCTCCAGCTGAAAGGCGTCTGCTTGCTTGACCACTATGCTCATCTACTTTGCAGATGTCACACTGCAGAACCAACAGCTGGGGGATATCTGGTTAGTTTCTGATGGTCATTTTTCAAGAAATGCCTACAAGCATGCCTTCGTTCTGAGCTCGGGTTCCATCTATATAGGTTTGGGGGATTGAATTTTTTTCCAGGGTGGAAATAGGCTAAGCTAATAAGTAACCTTAAGCATACCATCACTTCTGCTAAAAAAACATTTTCGACACACAGCTCAATTCGGTTAAACAAAACAGACAAGCTGTAATAAAAGGTCTCTGAGAAACGTGATCCCTTTCATGGGTCACCCAGGAGCTTTTTCCTCTTAAAATCTGCTGCTTCTTGTGGGGGGTGGGGGAGAGAGCATCCAAAATGATGCCACCCAAAGCAAAATTATTTTTAAGAAAGTTGCCTAAGATAACTCTTCAGGGTTTCCCAGGTTGAGTAATTCTTGCAGGCGGGTGGGAGGGCCAGCTCGCCTCCCAGATTAGCATCTGCAGAGGTTTTCCCTAGGTTGTTTTTTTTTTTTTTTTTTTTTTTCCAGGCGTCCTTTTTAATTATACTGCAAGGACTCCCGATTTCCACATCTCTAAGCGGCTGCGGGGGGAGTGGGGAGCGCCGCGCCAGGGCTGCGGCAGCCGCTCGGCCAGCTCCGCGCCGGGGGGCGGCGGCCCCTCCCCGCCGGGTCCCACCCTCCCGGCACCCGCGCCGGGGCTGCGGTCCGCGTCCGTCTGCCCCGCGCCGGCGGCCGGGCCAGGACTCACCGCTGTCCAGCCGCGCGATCTGGGGCAGCCGGTAAGTGCTGACCAGCAGGTCGAGCGGAACGGCCACCGAGCTCCACTTCACATCCTTGAGGCTGCAGCCCAGCGAGGGCGCCGGGTCCATCTTCCCCGCCGCCTCCTGCCCCGCGCTCCCGCCGGCACCGCCGCCGCGGCTCGCGCTCGAGGTCCGGGACGCGCGGGGGCGCCGGGCAGCCCGGGGACGCGGCGGCTGCAGCGGCCGGGAAGGAGGGGGGCCCCGCGCCCGGACTCAGCTGCCGCTGCGGGGCATGGCTGCGGCGCCCCGCGCGCCCTCAAGCCCCGAGAGGACTCGCAGCAGCCCCGCGGCGGGCGGCGGCGGCCGGGGTGGCTGCGGCGGCTCCCGCTCCGCCTCCTCCTCTGGCCCCGGGTCTGCAGCTGCGGCGGCCGCCCGCTCGCCTCCTCCTCCTCTTCCCCCTCCTTCCCTCCGCCTCGAGCGAGTGAGGAGGAGCCGCGGGTCTGAGAAGCGCCATAGCAGCGCTCCCAGCACTGACTAATCAACAAGGTGCAAGCAACGCCTGCGCAGCTCCGGGAGACGCCGCCCCCGCCCCCGCCCCCCCGGCGCCGGCCGCTCCGCCTCCCGCTCGGCCTCCGCCCGCCCGGCCCGCGGGCTCCGGGAGGCGGCGGCTTCCCGGCCCCGCGCGCTCCGCGGGCTTCAGCTCTCGCTCCCCCGTCCGACCGCCCCGGCGCCCTGCAGCCTCGCCGGGCCCGCGGCGCGCCCCGGCTCCTTCCGGGGCCCCAGGGGGAGCGGGTGGGCTCCGGGGTCACCGAGTCCGGGTGTCCATCGCCCGCGCCCCCTGGAGTTGCTAAAACCGGACGCAAAAGGGACCTATGTCGGTGCTCACCTCTTGCACGGCTGGGCGAGGCCAGCGCGCCGCGCTCCTGGGCGCTTCTCCCCGGCCCTGCAACTGTGCCGACGGGGCTGAAAGTTAATCCCGCCAAGTCTAGACTTTGGCCGCTGGGCAGAATGCAAGAGGCCGAGGCAGGGAGAAAGCTCTTGGACGGTCGGTGCCCGCGCAGGGGAAGGTGACAGTCCTTGTTCAGTACCTCCATATAGGAACCAGCTCGTGGAGAGCGCCGCAAACGCACCCGGGGACGGGCCAGCTGCGCTCCTGGGAGCCCTGGGGCCGGCTGTTTCCCCATGCTTTCCCCGCTCACTCAGCTCTCCCATCTTAAAGGCTGCGATCGTTTCCCTTGGTACACGTACCAAGGCATTAAGGAGTTTGGCAATATTGCACAGCTCGTGGATGGTCGTGCTGGGGTTCAGCCCCCCCCCCCCCCCCCCCAGTTTGCTCTCTATGGTAAATCATTCTGTTCCCTCGGTGTTGACAGGGCCTGCTCTCTGCGGACAGAGCTCAGAATGTAAAGGTGGCAGCCAGACTGTTTCCTCAGGCAGATCCTGACTTTTGTGTGTTCATTATCCTACACTAGCAAAGGTGAGTGGTTGCCAGGAGAATGGGTTGCAGATCAGTTCTTCCTCTTTTTCAACAAGTATTCAGTGTTGGGTGCCGGACAAAGCGAAAGGAGCGCCTGTGTTGCCCGCCGCAGGGGACTTGAAAACATTCTTCAGTGGGCTCACTTAGGTCTGTGCCAATGAATAAACCTCTCCGGGTATCAACTGAAGAAAAACACGAGATTCTTCCACACCCACCTTTCTTGTACTCTCACTTTGAAGCATTGGCAGTAATTTTCACATTTCACATTCTTTTGCTGAGAATGCTGACCTCTGTGTCATTCACATTAATTTTTTTTGGAAAAAAGTGAAAAACATCTTAGTACATATTTTACTTAGAATCACAGGTCCCTAAAGTTCTGAGGTTTGCTCACCTATAAAAGAATTTTTAAAAACCATAGAAGCTAAGTGCTAGCTAATTTTTATTCTATTTAAATAATTCATTTCTGGAAATAAAGCTCAGACTCCAAAAACAATATAGGAAACATTTTTAAATGGGCAAGGTCAGGGGTCTTTCAACCAGTAAGTAGATCCTAAAACCTTATATGGTAGATTAATTTTTAAAAATAACTCTCTGCTGTTATTATATCTTTAAAAGCTTCAGGGAATAGAAGTAGTTCCCTCTCACAAAAGGATTGGTGACTTATGACCTAAAGACAAGACAAAAAGTAAAAGGATTAATGCAACCAACTTTTAAAAAAATCAATAAGGATTTACATTAACTTTGCTCTTACTGCTGACCTTGCAGAAAAGGTTTCATTCCAATCTTGAGTACTAAAGGGAAGAAGTTTTAATGAGATACACATTCTTACAAAAGTCTCATGTTTTGGGTGAACTCTTACAGAAAGATCTTAAGAGTGTTTGGTTAAACTGCAAAAAAAATCAGCAGAGAAGGGTAATTTTTTAGTCTGGTTGAACTTCACTTCCAAAGATGGTAGGAGGAGGTGTGTTCTTAAGATCGTTGGACCCATGCAAATAATGTATATAAAAGTGTAACAACTGGATTCAGGGGCAAAACTTACAGGATTTTGCAGTTTGTGAAGAAGGAACATTCAAGAAGTTTTCTGTAAGTCAAAATTCGATGTATTTTTCCCTTTTTCTTTTATTTTTGAGAGTACATTTATTAAAGCTGGGGACAGGGAAAGTAGGAAGGACTTAGGATAGAAGAAGCAACAGAGGACAACCTAGACTGGGCTGCTTTGGCTCTCTAGAAATGTTTTAGGCAAGAAATGAGCCAAGGCGGGGCTGCTATTGACTCACTAAAAAGTCAGAGAAAAGGGGCCTTGGAAACAGATTCAGGGGTTTTGCTGCTTGCTGTTCCCCTGGTCTCATGGGGGGGGGGTGCTGGCACCAGGTATTAGGCGGGTGAGGTCACACCAGACCTGGGTTCAGCAACCTCGGTACTTGGGTTCTGGCTAGGAAAGAATTCAGAGCCAAGACCCGAACTACAAGAGAACATTTCTTTGGTTAACCACAGAGGTAGAAAAAGTAATTCCTAGAAGAAATGGGCTTAGGAAACAAGTTATAGAGGAAAGGGAAGGGCCCTTGGTGCTTGGGAGTGGGGAAGCTTATGGTAACTTGCCTAGGGAGAAGGGGAAGGGAAAGGCCCAGGCATGCCCCGGGGGAAGGGGAGCAAACTGGGTGCCCAGCTGTAAGGGTTTTAAGGGTGGAGATTTTAGCAGAATAGGGAAACTGAGACAGACATTTAAACAGCAGTTTGCAGCCACCTAGTAAATCCTATATTCCCTAAACCAAGGACACAAGAGAAAATGGTTTGCACTTCTCCCCCAACCAAAGGGTAAATAGCTTAAATCACTATATTTCAGGAGACAGATAACAGAAACCCAGTTGGTGCTATTTACCAAACATACCCAAGGACTGAAAAATGAAGAGAATCTCATTTTGGTGCATCATCATAAAGCTGATGAATACTCTATTGATCCTTCCCTAAGACCTCCCCTAAATGCCCAGCATTTAAAAGCCCTGAAAATGGAGGTCCCAGTGGCTCTTCCTCCAGGGAGCTCGCCCATGCCATTCCCTTTCCCTACAGGCACGTATTTCAACTTCAAGGGACCCCATGAGACTTACAACTAGAGGAGCAACGGGCAGCTTGTCCCATGCTAATCCCCTGAACCTGTCTCTATGGCCCCCTTTTCTCTGACTTGCCGGTGAGCCAAAGCAGCCCAGCCTCAGCTCCCCTGTTGCCTCTTCTATGCCCTTTCTTGTTCCACTGTCCTAAGTGTGTTATTGTTACAGTCAATAATTCTTGCTTTTCTACACGTTGTCTCTTGATTGAAATCTTTCAAGAAGACAAGAACTGAGGTCCCCTTATCTCACCGATAACAGCTCTGCTCCTATTCTGAATCTAGGGCAACTTCCTCCTCTGAAAAATAAGGATAATTGCTAGAGACTGAATATTTGTGTCCCCCCAAAATTATTGAGACCTAGTCCCTAATGTGATAGCATTTGGAGGTAGGGCCTTTGGAAAAGTATTAGGTATATGAACTAGGAAGCAGGCTCTCAGCAGATACAAAATCTGCCTGAGCCTTGATCTGGGACTTCACATCCTCCAGAACTGTGAAAAAGAAATGTCTGTTGCTTATAAGCCACCCAGTCTCTGGCATTCTGTTATAGCAGCTGGAATGAACTAAGACAATAATAATACATCTCACCTCATAGGTTTGATATGAAAATTTAATCATTTAATCTATGTTGAGCTTTTAGAGTAGCGTCTGATACATGGAAAGTGCTATGGAAGAATATGCTATTATTATTAAAAGAAGTATTGGCTCTAAAGGGGCCAAATTTAGAGAAAAGATAGACAAAGGGGAGCTGTGAGGTAATCATTTAGAATTGGAAGAATAGTTATATCAGGCAAGGAGTAGAGGAACATTCCTCAATGGGAACAGAAACCTAGATGTCTGCTCCCAGCTGTGAGACCACACTCCCCAAATCTAGAGACTGTGGGAGGTTAACTTGTTCCACAGTGAGTCAGCCCTGCTCCCCAGCAGACCCAGGCAGTGACCACGATGCCTCCTCATAGGCTGATCTAATGATGTTGATAAGCCCAAGGGGTGAATCAGGCATATGATACTTTTGGATTCCTGAGGGATGTAACTGTGAAACTATGGTTTACTCAAACATAACTTGTTCATTTTCTGCAGTATCAGCTTTGCAAGATAAAAACATTACATGTTGGTTTTCCTCATATCAGAGTGTCCCGGGTCACGTAATGTGCTAGTGGTCAAGTGTGATACCAGAGTTCTCAACCCTAGTTTTTTTCTAGGTCGCTAAACTCCTTTTCCTTTCAATTAATTTCCACGCTGTTGGTAGAATTAACTTTAAAGTTACTCCCTGTCTAAAACCTTGTACAGTGTTTGTCTCCTCATCGTCTGTGGAATAGTGTAAAGCCCTCCTTCCTCGCCGTATGGAAGGTTCTTTCCCTGTGTGGCTGGGTCTGCCTCCCCAGCTTCATTTCGGTTGACTACCTTCTGACAGCCTAGAATCTAGCAGTAGAACCCTTCTTGTAGTTGCTCAAGCATGGCCTTGAAGAGATGGTCCTCTCAGCTGGGACTGCCTTTCTGTGTTTCTCTTCCTGTCGAACTCCTATGCCAGCTCCCACCCCTTGCATTCCTTGAAATGCTGTGTATCCTTCAAGGAACCCACCATTCCTTTTCCTCTGTTACCATTATACGTGGCATCCCCCCTTTAATTGTGCTAATTGCACTATGATTTATTACCTGTTCTTATGTTAGCTTCCTGTACTAGACAGCGATTAGCTGTGACCACTAAAAGTGTATTTTAGTCACCTTTGTCTCTCTGGCTCCTGTTACCATGCCTGGCACATGGAAAGTGCTCAATTAATGCCTGTTGAATAAATAACCAATGGCTGAGTCATCCTCTCACCTATATTATTGTTTAGGTTGTTACATCTTTTTTTTTTTTTTTCCTCTTTAAAAAATTTGTTTTTATTGATTTCAGAGAGAGGAAGGGAGAGGGGGAGAGAGATAGAAAAACTGATGAGAGAGGAACACCTGTCACCTGCGTCCTGCATACCCCCCAACTGGGAATCGAGCCCGCAATTGGAGCGTGTACCCTGACCGGGAATCAAACCGCATCCTTCTGGTGCGTCGGACAGTGCTCAACCAACTGAGCCACACCGGCGGGCAGTACAGCTCTTGATTATAAACAATTAATGTTCATCATGTCTAGAAATTTTCAAGGTTTTTAGGGTTCCAGTCTCGTACAACAATGTTTATGATCAGATTGGCTCCCAATTCTTTTTATTCATCTGAAAAATTAAATTTCATTGAAATCAAGATTTTCACTCTTGTCACTGAACTAGAGATATACCTCTAGTACATCACTTATTAAAAGTGTTAGCATATTGTTAGTTTATTGTTGTTTGCTAGCTCATTTGTGGATATCCCCTGCTAGGACTTGACCCTCAGAGAGGCTGGCTTTATCTTTGCATCTCCAGCCCCAGGCGCATAGAAGCCTCTCCTCTCTCTCTCTCTCTCTCTCTCTCTCAGAAGTACATATTGTACATACTGTATGGGTAGTCTCAGGAAGGATTTATAAACATATTCAGAAATTTACTTTATCTTCCCTTCCTTTCTTGCCTTTGATATAGGATGTGCCTTTCTTAAGTAAAATCAGATAATACATAAATTACAGTGCCAATTCAGGAATATTAAATAAAAATATCCCAAGTTGCAGATCAGATTTCATGGGGCATGTCTGCTTTTCCAAACAATACACAACATATCCCTGTTTAAAAATACACATCACATTGCAACCTAATACACACATACATGTATAACTGAAAAAAAAGTTTTACAAAATACTACTTTTCTGTGTGTTTCTAATGTGTACTGAATCCTGATCTTTTTCTTTCTTTTTTAAAATATGTCTTTATTGATTTCAGAGGGAGGAAGAGAGAGGGGGAGAGAGAGAGATAGAAACATCCATGATGTGAGTCATTGATCGGCTGCCTGCTGCAGGCCCCCTGCTGGGGATTGAGCCTGCCACCTGGGCATGTGCCCTGACTGGGAATCAAACCTCGATCTCCTGGATCATAGGTAGATGCTCAACCACAGAGCCACGCCAGCCAGCTGAATTGTGATCTTTTAATCCATTCTTTTATGTTTATTTTTTTAATGTTAGTCATGACCCAGTAATTTTACTTCACAGTCTATATAATACAAACTTACAGTGTTAAAACTGCTATTTTAAAAAATAGTTTATTTTGTGTACTGTTTACAATTCAGCAAAACAGGGAATATTATGGCTAAAGTTGTAGAAGCTTCAAAAATTTAAGAATAATCAAAAATAAAAAGGCAAATAATAATGTAATTGTTGAATTTTCCAAAATCACCATATATGTACACATATACATATGCATAACTTTATAGGTTATAAATTTGGATTTATAGAGAAGCTAGCTATTTCAGATGGTGCTTGTCCTCCCAACCAAGCACAACACCTCAGTTTGAGCAGGTGCTGGAATTGAGTCGTGGTCCTAGGTCTGAGGTGGTTTCGTAAATTATGTGCAAGGCTTTTTTAAAGGAGTGGTTGGTTAAGTGAGTCATAGGTTAACTGTATAATTCTGCAGTTTCAAGAAATCCTTTACTAAAATAAAGCACCATTACTAACTAATCACTAATTATCCATTTTGCATAAATTAATAAATTGTTTTAATAATGCATTTAAAGTATTGGTTAAGGAAATAGATAGCTGAATTGGCTATATCACTTTATGAAGCAGACAAGCTGAGGTCCTTTCCACCTATAAGAGTCTGTGGTTCATGACATAATTTAGGCTTTTCTTAATAAATGTCTCTATTTAAAGTGACAGCACAGGTAGAAAATCATTTTGTTTTTATTAGTGCCCAAATCATAACGAATATTATTAAATATGTATTAGTGTCAAAAATCTTTGCAGGATGTTTGCATACAGGTTCGCTGTTGGCTTTCTGATGATTTGAAGCTTCAAAGGAGTGTTAGTGGCAGAGGCAGTTAGAGCTTCCGTTTCTAAGCCTTTTCCTAGAGAGGTAAGGAGGTTTGGGTCCCTGCTGACAAATCCTCTAAAGAAAGGCCATCGTGCTATGCTCCTGCCCTCTTTTGTAGTAAGCAGTGGAAAGAGAGCACAGGAAGACTGCGTTATGCTGGGCACCTCTCCTGGACCCTGACTGAGGGCCCTGGTCTAAGCTGTGAGCATTTTCCCTCCCGACCACTCTCCTTATTCAGGTCCCTGGTCTATGAAGGCTGGAGCATGTTCGTTTACTTAGAATCGCTGAAGATTTTACTTAACTTCCCTAGTCCATTTTCTACTCACTCTCAAACCCGCTTCTTAAAGAGTTGTGCCTTCCCTTCATCTCAAAAACACATACACTAAAGATAGAGGGATATACACCAAATATCAAGAGCGGCCCAGGTGGATGCTGTGCACACAGTGGCTTTGTGTTATAGAGAAGAGACCCCGAGGTTAGGGAACCAAATCTTTACCAAGCAGACCTGACCAACCTGTTCCCCAGAAGGATACGGTATTTTTATTATACTAAACAAACCTCACCCAAGCTGCCCACTGCTCCAAAGGGAGACGTTATCTCCACTTACCAACGCTGTTCACTGTACAAACATCCTCAGAAAGATGATCCAGAACAAAGGCTGCCAATGCCTCTGCTCACCAGATGTGCAGACCCGCTGGAGAACTGTAAAGATTTGTCTCCCTATAGATACACTTAATGTCTTGTATATTTTTAGATACCCCTTGCATCTTCCAGGTTAGTGCCTGGCATATGACAGGTACTAATAAGTACTTGTTGAAATAATGATTTAGAAATAACATCAGCAGCAGAGATGGTTTAGAAGACATTCCCTAGAACTATTTATAATAGGCCAGTATAAAGATTGCTTTCAACTACTATACACTGTTGAGATAAACAGTTTAGTTACAGCTGTAACAGCTTTGAGAACAATGTGTATTAAACAGTTTTGGCTTCCTAGAGTCTAAACCAGAGCCTAGCACATAATAAGAGATAAACAAAGATTTGTTAAATAATCTGAAATATGTGGCGGATCACAGAGATCTAAATGCTGTAGGATTATGAAGCAGACTGTTTGCCCTTCTTCAGCCCCCCACTCCCCTTGGTAACAACACTCGGAAATTTTATACTCTCCAAACCACCTGAAGAAAGGAAGGTGAAAACACCAGTTCCTGCGAAATGCTGGTAACTTGGTGGATTGCAAGAGCAACCTGGATGTCAAGCGTGTGATAAAATGGGCTTTCTCATATCTTGTTGGTAGGAACGTAAACTGGTATATTCTTTGCTCACACATTTGGCCATTTTCAGTGTAGCTTTAAGTGCTTACCCAGCGATTCAATTTTGGAGAAACTGCCCTAAATAAATTAACTATAGAAAAGAAGTTTTATGCAAAAATATATTAAACCTAGAAATGCATTTGTAATAGCATAAAATGTGAAGGTTTTTATTCAACTTAAGAAGGAATTGTACCATAAAATTCCACCATGAAGGTGAATCTCTATATAGACCATGAGAGAAATTGCCAAGTTTTCCTCCTTGGAGATGTTCAAGAAGAATAAATTATCACATTCTTAGACAATTTAAATACTGGTGCCATGTGTCTTTCCCGAGGTCTTTCCATTTCATTTAGTCCAGGTTATATGACCTATACATCTCTGTCAGGAAAGGTAATAAAGTTTCCAATTGCTTCTCATGTTATTGGGGGTGGATATTGTAGTACAGTGATACTCAGCCAGAAAGAAGAGTTGAATTCTCTGGGAAGGCATATTCAATATTAGAACATTTTACACTTCTAATACTGAGAAGAAAGTATTGACTTCAAAATTGATTCAGAGTGTAGAAAGTTGCCTTTTAAATTTTATGTTAATGTATCATCATCCAATAGCATTTGCATTTACTCAACACTGAGGAAGTCAAATGAGATCCTATCAATTTATGTCCTATTATTCCGCCCCCCAAAAGTGTCACCAATTCAGATCAAATCAGGAAGCAGTAAACAGAGGACAAGAATACTTACTTCAGGCTTATTTCATGTAAAATGTAAAATCCTGATGAAATCTACTAGTGCTTTCAGAATTTTGTTAAGTGTTGCTCCTGGGTTGTGCAATGTCAAAAAGCAAATCCCACATCTGGAGGGAAGATGACAATAAATTAATAAAGCATTTGGCTCTTTCATATTAGTCACATACTTGAGAATGTATACATTCTATTTGTTCAGTGTAGCATGCTATATCCATCCACTTGTGCAAGCTTATTAATTTTATTGATGAAATATTTTCTATCCTACTTCCTTCCTTTTTTTGTTTGATATGTCTGTTTCTGATAGACATTTGTTAAAATTGCCTACTACAATTCTGGATTTATCCATTTCTACTTGTGACTACTTCTTTTTTGTCATCTCACAGAAGTTTATGATTGTCATATCTTTTTGGCGGCTTGTTCCTTTTACTCTTATGTTGCCCGTCTTCATCTCTGTTTCCCTTACTCTCTAATTTCTCTGCTTTTATATCCCACACCAACTTTCTTTTGGGTAGTATTTGGCTAATATATCTTTTCCGTCATTTTCCTTTTATATTTCTATGTTGTTGTGCTTTAGGGGTGTCTCTTAAAAACAATGTATGGCTGGATTTTCAAAAAGTACAATCTGGTCCAAGAAACAGGAGAGCTGTCTTATTGTGGAGGAGTGCCAGGTTTTCCTAAGCCATTCCAATTTGTTTATTGCCTTAATCTCCTTTGTCTCTTTGGTATAAAATTTCTTAGTGAGAAATATAAGATGTCTCTATCCAATAGTTCCAAGGAAACTGAGACTTAAGTTTACATAGTAGAATGTCAAGATGCCCAAAGTGGGTAATGAATCCAATACTTAGTTTGGTTTTCTTTTGTGCCTCTGGAAATTAGGATAGACATATTCTGCAGGTACACTAAAAGAACAATTTAATACATTCTACTTGTCTTTTTATTACTTTCCCCTTAAATTTTTATAGAAGAGAAATCTTAGGAAGGAATTTTGTCATAATCTATGCAGATAAATGATTTCATGCCCCCCAAATTTTGAACTTTTTAAAGACAGACATATCTTGTGCCTGTTTGTATATCTAGTGTATACAATTGAAGCTCAAAAAGTCAACCTGAACTAAAATCTTAATTTTATGGAGAAAGGAAGAAAAAAAAGCAACAATGGAAATTTACAAGATAAATTTTTTCCTTGCAACATAAATTATTGTGAAAGAATAGCAGCGCTGCTAGAATTTTGTTGTATTTTATTTACGGACCTGAGTGATGGCCTCAGTGACAATTTTAAAAAAATATGACCAAATATTATAAAGTATTATTAAAATGTTTCAAGAGAATAAGTGATAAGAAATTTCGCACTAAAAATGCAAACTCTCCCTCCCCCCCATATCAATCGCTACACTGTAAGCTCCTTGAAGGAACTACCATGTCTTCTCATTTTTGTGACCCTAGTGTATTGTAAAAGGCACATAGTAGGCTTTCAATACATGTTTGAATAAATAAATGGATGGATGTCATGCAGATCAATAGTACATCATCTTACCAGCACTAAAAACTGCAAATTCATATAATTTGTTTCCTTACCTTTAAATATAGGTTGAAATTTTACCATTTTTGCAAAAGATTTCTAACATCTCAAAGAAAGAATTAACCATTCCTTTTTTGTGTGTTCCTACCTTGTCCATTCTGTTAAGACAGCACTTTTAATATTACATTGCAGGTAGCTATTTACACATATGTCCCCATTCTAGCTCAGGCAGATTGTTTCTTAATCACTTTTTAAATCTGTGTTGCAGTTTCTGCATGTTATGTCCTAGAAGGCTCAGCAAATCTCTCTTGAACTGGATTTTAAAAGAGTAAAAATTAAGTGCCAATACTTGTTGAACATCTACAATGTTTTAGACCCTGCACAAGGAAATTTAAAGAAGTTTTCCCCTTGGTTCTTATAATAATCTTATGAAGTGTTATAAATCCCTTTTAATGTCTGAGAAAACTAAGGGCAGAGAGATTAATAAGCCTGTCATCCTAGGCCAGACATTCAGCAAGTGAAGGGGGTGGGACTAACCCATGAGCTCTTTCACTGAAACTGCTACTCAAGCTACTCCCAGAGCCACCTGAACTCATAATGAAGTCTACCCGTGTTTTACTTCACCTACCAACAGCCTGTGAAAGCACATCATGTTGAACATAGGATATTACGGATTTGTCGCTGGAGTCCTTTTAGGGTCATACCGTTTACCTTAGAATGTACTCCATTGTTTTTGCTTGAGACAAGTTCACCTTTGGGAATGAGTATTCCTCCTAGGATCCAAACACTTAGAAAGCAGGGACTATGCCTATTCTACTAAGTGATCCCCCATCAATGTCCAGAGCATTCCTGGATGTGATACAAGTCTGCCCTCCAGATGCTTATAATCTATGAGTGAATTAAAGGCAAACTCAAGGCTGATAATGAACATTAATGTACATGATGATGATAAAGAATATTCTTAACATATTTTGGCTTTGTGGCCTGTTACTCCTGTGCTTAAATCTTTGTTCTAATTCCTTACTAGCTGAAGGCTTTGGGTAGGCTACTTAAACTCCCCAGGCCATGCTTTCCTCAACTCTAAAATGAGGATGAACATAGATACCTGTCTGAGGGGTTAAATAAGATAAAGTCCATACTATAAATGGTAACCATTATTGTTATTATTATCCCCAGAAAAGCGTGGTATCCAAAAACAATGAGTGAGTTAGATTTGTATGTATGGGTTAAATGTCTCTAGCTAATATTTATTTAGAACCACCTTTTGGCTACTCCCAAACCATACAGAGACAAATGGGTAGAGATCTAATGCCCCAGACAGAGATTAAAGAGAACACAAATGTCATTTCCTTCTATTTCTTTGCAGTAGTTTACAGGGGCATTAGAGCAGGATGTGACATAAATTTTATGAAGATATCATACATTAAATATACATACTATTATACTCCATCTCAAATTACAGCAACATCAATTATGAGCATTACCTGTCAGTCGTTATTACTGGTGCTCTCTCTATAAACAAGCTCAAAAGTCCTGTGGTGATCTATTAGAGGTTTTCTGTATCCTTCCTCTGCCCCATTCTGATCCTTTTAGGCTTTTATGAGCAAACCGTTGATCATGACTAAAAGCAGCTAAGTGCATTCTTTCTTGGTGCTTAGCAGTTTCTCTGGAAGTCAGCAGACAATAATGTAGCCCTTAGTACAGACTCAGACCAAATTTAGTGAGTAGGGGAAAGAGCATGATATAAAGTTAAGGAAACATGGCCTTTCAAAAGGACAAATGAAGACAAATATTTTCAAGGTAACCTTTAAGTCACATGGCTGGGAATGTTTTCCTTTACAAATTTCCTATGTAAATTAATTCTGAACTTTTGGTCCTGAAAAGGAAAAAGTACTGAGTAAAATGGAATGAGCTAGTTGCTTAAATGACAAGAATAGAAATTTGTTTTTTATTTTATTTTTGTATATATATATTTCAATCCTCACCCGAGGATGTTTCTTGATTTTTTTAGAGAGAGAGGAAGGGAGAGAGGGAGGGAGAGAAAAACATCTATCTGTTGCCTCCAGCACAAGTCCTGACTGGGAATTGAACCTGCAACCTAGGTATGTGCCCTGACCAGTAAACAAACTCAACAACTTTTGGTGTACCGAACAATGCTCCAACTAACTGAGCCACATCAGCCAGGACAGGAATATAAATTTGTAAGTTGTACATACCAGCTATCAGCTTGTAAGATGATAGAAAAATTATTCTAAATCCTGAGATAAAATAACAGTAAATTCTAAAATGAACTCCTCACTGTTCGTTGTACAGGGAAGATCCCTTCAGTAAAGAGGAGCCCTGTCTGTTGTGAGTACTTAGACAGGGAGAGCCAAGCAGTGTTCTTGCCTTTTCTGTGATGATCACCCTCTTTGACACTGCAGTCACTACAGAAGTTTGGGTTAAGTTCTACAGAGACGCATTAGTTCTCTCCTTTGATTAGTCCATTGTTTTTCCCCCTGCCACCTAGTAAAACGGTATTGCTCATTGTACTAATAATTTAACTTTGGGAAAAGAAATTGCACAATTAGGAATGCAAGGATATATCAATGTTAATATTTTTGAAGTAAACATTATATAGCTGATTTCTTATACCAATAATATATATTAGAAAAATAAAAATTACAATATTAGAAAAATAAAAATTACAGTAAGTCCTTAATTGATGATTTTGTTTTACTATTAAAAATATTTTTAAATTGCTTGTTTAGAATTTGCATCTTTTCATAGAAACAAGATGTGGTTAAGGCCCTTAGCCCAAAATATATCTAATAGATATATAGCCTATGTGTCCTTAAGCTCACCACATTTTTGGGTACAAATTATGATACATCTAGTCTGACAACTCCTAGATCATGTTCTTGCCCTCACCTGCTCAGCCAGGATATACAACTTCCTGAAGATGCTTTCCCAGAATTATTTCTGGAAGTCCCCAAGATATCTTCTAAATGTACCCATGAGATGTTGATTTTGCTATTCTTACTATGTTGATGCCTATTACAGGAAATATCAAGGACACTGGCTTATTTAACTACTTGGATTTTTGGAATGGGAGAAAGAAAATACAGAAGTAAGATATAAGAGGTTAAATAAAAGCCCTATAGTCCTGATTTTGATAGGAAGTATCCATTTGATAGAAAGTATACATATTTTTCTAATTCTATCCTCTGAAAAGGTTGAAAAACAATGATCATCACAGTAGCAGTCAGCATCCTTGGCATTCAGGCTGTGGTCTCAAAACACCATTTCCTATGAGGAAGAACCACATATCCTTGAAGAAGTGGGTGATTACAGGTCTAGGGCAGGAATTTTACAAAATGAGCCTGGGAAATCTTGTCATATCAGAAAGCAAGGATGCAATTCAAGATTCACAAGGATGCATTGGAAGGACTCAGGAGCCAATGTGGTAGGCTCTCACTGGCCAGTTTAAGCACCAGTTTCTGAATTGGATTGAAATACATCAAATAAATTCATGAACCAACTCATTGGTCACCATTAGAAAGTACCAGAGAGTCAATTTAATATTTTTAAAATTGGTAAATAAAGACAAAAAAATCAAGCATTTTGTCTATTTTTAATACAAACTGTATCTTAGAGTAACCAAATAGTTGATGAAGTAAAGTATCCCTTATTAGAAATACTCCAATTAACCAATGAACAAGTATTTTAATATCAGTAATCTCAAGGCAGCCCTCTAAAGGCCTCTTTCTTTCTTGGTCTCAGGAACTAGCCCCCCTTCTCTTCCCTTTGGGCCCAGAGCTTGCATTAGTTTTGTGACATGACATGATTCTACTATCCCTTGAAGTTTTTCTCCATCTTACACACATCTTTGTGAATAATTTCTTTATTAAACGCTCCTAGAATTATTCTAATTCGTGTGTGTCATCTGTTTCCTGTGTTGACTTTGACTGATACTGTAACTCATTCCTTAAATGACCCCAAAAAACCCAATCGCTCAACATAAAATTTTGGGATTGGTTTCTAAATATAGAGTGACCCAAAAAATGTACGCACGCTTTAAGGGCTGATAGCTCAATTTTGAAAATGAAATGCATTTTAATAAACATTGTCTTTACAATTATTAAAAGTGTATACATTTTTGAGGGGACACCCTATGTTTCAGGACTACAGGAATAAAATCATTTCCAGGGAGGGATAGGATATGAATAATCAACAGCATGTGGGGCCTTGATGATTTTGAAATTATTACAGGTGGTAGAAGGCGTTGGAGAATGGTAGAAGACAGGGTTGTAGGACAGCAAATGGCTGTGGCATGTAGTTGCTGTTGCAACAATAGTGATTACGGATTGTGGAGTCACTTGGCTTCTTCTGGCCCTAGAGAGCATACATAGGGAAAAAGAGAAATTGAAAGCTTTGAAACATCAATGAAGAAAATATGTGGCGAACCAGAAATCCACCATGGCATCTTTAGAGCAGTTTCTTATAGTTGCATGGAAGATATTGTTGAGGACCAAGCCTAGGGTACAAGTGTAATAAGGACACTATTGGGTAAGACATGAGACCCTGAAACAAAGAATGTGGACATATTAGCATCATGGGTCTGAGAACGCTGATTCTCACAAATTGATGCCAATTCTTCTCATTTCTTCTAAGCCCATAATGAGAGTTAGATTCTAGCATAACAGGAGGGAGAGGTAAAATGCTTGTGCAAAGAGGATACACTGAAAGAGTCACAAGAACCTTCTAATCAGCAGAAACTTGGGAAACATATAGAACAGCACTAGGCCAAGAGACATGGATTCATTTACCCAGGATTTTGGACTTAATGTGTCTGGAGCACCTGGAAATAGCATAATCATTGTGGAGGTTGATTAATTAAAGTCTGGACTCAACCATGTCCTATAAATAAATAGATCAAAATGTTAGAATGTCCCTGGCATACTGTTGAGGAAGGAGTGACATGAAAAGCTCATGGAACTGAGAATGTTGACGTTGAACTCGTCAGCCACTGCCTAACCATATCCCATGGGTGAAGCCGGAGACCATTCCTTCCATCAGGGCATGATGAGATGTATTGAGGTAGAGGATCACCATCTTCAAAGAGCTCCGTGGAGGCTCTATTTTTAGGCCAGAGAAGATAGTGGGGCTTTACATAAATTGAGTTCTCTGATATCACTGGGAAAAATGGGATTCTGGGTTAGTGGGCCAGACTGTTGAACTTAACTGTCAGAGATAAGATAGGCACAATTATCACAATACAACAATTATTTAGAGTATTTTGAACTGCAGGGATTTGTTACAATAACTAATTGATCAGGAAGTGTCCTTAGAAATAAAATAAACAGGCAGATGCTACTTGACATATTTAGGCAGAACAGTCTAAGAAATCTACCTTGAGTCACTGTGGTAGGTCTTTATAGACACCTACCAATTTCCTATACCAATAATAGTTCATACATCCTGAAGTAATTGTCTGAGAGGAGCTCTGCTCTGTAGCCACAGGTATATATCATGAATTTTCTCTTGCGATTTACCCAGAGGGAGCTGTAACCATGATGATAGACTCTGCATTCAAATTTTATGGTAGGGAAGAAATGAGACCTCAGACAAGAAATGAGAATATTTGGGCAGACATTAATGAGCCTGAGAAATTAGAACTTCATCACTAATCCCTGGAGACCCAAAATGCAACTATGATGTACCAGTGAGATGGAGACTAATGGAAAATGATAAAGTTTTGGTTCTAATTTGTTTAACAGTGTGTCCAGTGGGACTGTAGGCCAATTCTGTGATTTTCCTCCCAATCTTAGAATATATAGCAGCAATAGATACTTACTAAATGGCAGAAGCTCCATGTTGATTCCCTGACTCATGGAATGGGGGCTTTTATGTAAGGAATAGATGAAGCCCCTGGAACTGACCTCTCAAAATAGTTAATGTAAAGCAATATTTCATCCTGCCCTGCCAGTGTTGCTCAGTGGTTGAGCATTGATCCATGAACCTGGAGGTCACAGTTTGATTCCCCGGCAGGGTACATGCCCAGGTTTCGGCCTCTTGATCCCCAGTAGGGGCATGTGAGACAGCTGATCAATGATTCTCTCTCAACATTGACGTTTCTTTCTCTCCCTCTCCCTTCCTCTCTGAAAAAAAGAAAAAAATGCATCCCAAGAAAATGCAGAGGTTGTGATTCCTATTACATATCATATATCTCACCTGTTAGCTGGGGCAAAAGCAAGGCAGGCTATGGAAAATGACAGCAAATTGTTGTAAACTCAATCCTATGATGGTACCTAGCATAGCTGTGGGTCCAGGCATGGCGTCTTTACTGGAGCAAATCAACAGATCCCGTGGCACCTCATATAAAAATACCTTCTTTTCTATTTTCTTCAGTAAGTAAAATCAGATACAGCTTGTGTTTTCATAGCAGGCTCAACAATATACCATTACCATCTTGATCCAGGGGGTCACAACTGGAGTCCTGTAGGAAGCACATTCTGAGGATTTTTGGTGTTTTAAAATGTTTATTAAGAATCAACACTTATGGAAGGAACAAGACATATGCTTGCCAAAGAGTGAGAGAGAAACTGAAAATTCAAGGGCCAAAATATCAGTGAAGTTTATAGGGGACCAATGATCTAAAGCATACTGGGACATCCCTCCTGAAGTGAGAGAGAAGCTGTTATACCTCTTATCTCTCAAGCTTTGTAACCCTTTTTGGGTTTTCGAGGCAATATATACCACAGTTAGGCACGCTGTATCAACCCATTTACTGGGGAACTCCGTAAGCTGACGGCTTTTAGTGGGACCTGAAACAGAACAGAGCTCTGAAATGGTTCAGGCCGAAGTTTGGTAGTCTTTCCACGTGAGCCCTGTGACCAAGCAAAATCAATGGTCTGCTCTCTGTTGATGACAGAGACGCCACATGGCACCTGCAAGCTCCAGTGGGAGGATCGCGGCGGGCACTCTGGAGGCTGGAGTAAGGCCGTGTCCTTTCCTGCCAACAGCTCTTCACTGTGAAGGGAGATCCTGCCTGGCTTCTGGTCCTGGAACAAATTCAATTTTTGACCATGGGGTATCCAAATTGCCAAACTTGTGCTTTCTGATTCACTGAACCATAAAATTGGATGTGCACTGTGCATTCCATTATAAAATGGAAGTAGTATATATCAGGGGTCAGCAAATTTTATCTCTAAAGGGCCAGATAGTGAATATTTTAGGCTTTGTGGGCCATATGGTTTCTGTTGCAACCGTTCAATGCTGCTACTCTGGCTCAAAGGTGGTCATAAGCAATATGTAAATGAATGAGTGTGGCTGTGTTCCAATAAAACTTTATTTTTTGACACCGAAATTTGAATTTCATATCATTTTATGTGTCATGATATATTATTCTTATTTTCCCCGCAACCTTTTAAAAATGTAAAAACCATTCTTAGCTTGTGAAGACTACAAACTACAAAAGGTTGGTGGGCTGGATTTGGCCCATGGGCTTTGGTTTGCCAACCTCTGGAATACATGTAACCAGACCCAAGTAGGACCAGTAGGCACAACAGACTGCCTAGCAGAGCCAGTGGCACGGGCTCCTGCTGCTGCTTCTCTCCTTCAGTCGCCTCTCTGACGTGCTAACAGAAGAGAAGAAGACGTGGGCTCAGGTTGTGGATGGCCCCGCAGGGTATGCTGGTGACGGGAAGACTCGGATGGCTGTCGCAACATAATCTCATCAGCAGTGCTCAGCTTTGAGCAGGACATATGGTTGCCCACCTTGCATGGGGGGAGAAATGGCCTGGGAAATAATTCTCCAGTCCCTGAAGAGCAGCTGATAATAGGTTTTTACACTTAGGAACTTGGGAAGAACCCTATTGGAATATTGATCACAGCGTGAAAGGTGAGCGAGGTATAGGGATGAACTTCTTGGAATGAACAGAGAATGAAAAAAATGTGTGTCCCAGGCAAATGCCCATCAGAGGCCATTCAGAGTGGAAGAGGCTCTCAATACTCAAGTGGACAAGGTGACTCATTATGTCACTGTCAGCTGGTATCTTTCTCCAGACACCCCTGTCCATGTTTAATAGGCTGTGGTGGCAGGGATAGTGGCTGTGCACAGGCTCACCAATTTGTCTAACCCTGATCAAAGTTGATCTACTACTAGCATTTGCACAGTGGATTAGACATCAGATTGTGGTCACTGTACTTGGCCATTAATAGTTAAAAACAGAGAAGGGAATAGCAAGGAATGCTGCAGTGGATCACTTGGGTGACAAACATATTCTTCCATGCCAAAATTATGTAGTAGCAACTCTATATCTTTATAACGATTACGGTCAATTATCCTTCCTAATATGTTAACCCCTTTTGTTCCCACTGGTCTACTGGCACAAAGACCCCAAAGTGACCAAGCACCAGCAGTAGCTTTATTTTTTTTACTTATTTATTTATTTTTTAATCCTCACCTGAGGATATTTTTTCCATTGCTATTTAGAGAGAGTGGAAGGAGGGAGAGAGAGAGAGAAACACCGATGTTACCCAGGGCCGGGGATTGAGCCTGTAACCAAGGTACGTGCCCTTGGTCAGAATCGAACCCAGGACCCTTCAGTCCAAGGGCTGATGCTCTAACCACTGAGCCAAACTGGCTAGGGTGCCAGCAGTAGCGTTAAATGTAATGGGACTGTTAATGTGAACCCTAATAAAAGCATTCCCCCTTTGAGAACCAGAATCTCTAGACACAGATCCTATCTTAGTTCTTTTGGGCTGCTGTAACAAAATACCAAAAGCTGGGTGACTTCCAAACAACAGATACTTACTTTTTACAGTCTGGAGGCTGGAAATCCAAGATTATTATGGTGCCAGCAGGTTGGGTGAGGGCTGTCTTCCAGGTCATGGATTTCTTGTAGTGTTACATGGCAAAAGATGGGCAAGGGAGTTCTCTTAAGTCTCCTTTATAAGAGCATTAATCTCACTCATGAGAACACCCTCATGATCTAATCACCTGCTACAGTCCCCACCATTACATTGGGCATTAGGATTTGAACACATGAACTTGGGGGGAACACAAGCATTCAGATCATAGCAGAGCCTAATGCTGCAGAGATGGGAAGTACATATTCTTTAGGAGTAATGGTGAACAGGGTCACTTCTGTTTTTACTTCCAGATTCCCTGACCCATATATTCTATGGGGAGATAGCATAATATAACAGCATTGGTTTAAGGTGCTTACTGCATCCTGAAGAACATTGCATCATCCTGAAACAATGTCATCTCTAAGGAGGTACCTCAGCTTCACCTTTAAGAGGCCGCTCTAATGTTTTATTAGGCTGGCAGGCTCTGGATAATGATGTATGTGATAAGGGCAATGGAGTATATGGCCATGTGCTCACTGACCTACCTACCTCCTTTGCCAAAAAGTGTCCCTTGACACAAGGTGATGTAAACCAGGACAGGACAAAGATAGATGTCTCAGCTCAAGCAGAGAAAACAAATTTGCCCTTCCTCTGCCTTTTTGTTCTTTTTGTCCTCGATGAATTGTATGTCAATCAACACTGGGGAGAGCTACCTGCTTTGTTCAGTTTAGCTTATATGTTATAAAAACAACCTCAGAGACACACCCAGAAATAATATATGAGCTACCTGGGCATCTTCTAGTCTGGTCAAGTTGACACATAAAATTAGCTATCTCTCCAGGCCATCTAGAGTACAGATAGCTTCTTGCTCATCAGGTCTGATTAACATGACGTCAACAATGTGGTGGACCAATGTGACATTCTCTGGGATGTTCAGATAGTCTGGGCATGCTTGGATCAGATCATGATAAAGGGTAGGAGAGCTGTGGAATAAGGCCTCTAATGTCATGTTTCCCATCCCAGTTCTTTCTGAACTACTTCTAATCTTTCTTGTGGATATTTAAAGGAATCATTCACGTGAATTCCATATCAGAAGCTGAAACTGGAATACTCCCTTGAGTGAGTTGTACTAGTCCACTATTATCTGCCATGATCTTTCCATTTTTTCCAAGGGCCAATCCGGTAAAATAAATGGGAGTGTAATGGTTGGACTAATTTCTTCCATTCTCCCCTGGATATGTCATAGTTTTGATGTTACTCTCTTGGCCAAGGCTAGGGGATAAATTTGAAGCAGAGTTGGTCCCCTGATCTTTTCAGCCACCTCAAACCACTGAATTGATAAGGAAGGAGATTGTTATTGTCAGAAAGAGAGAGGGAGCTGCCAAGTGTCAAAGTGGTCAGTTAAGACAGTGAGTCAGACTGAAAGTAAGGAGCCTTTACTGACTTACTGTGATGGTGTAAAAGGCTAAACACAAAAGGAAGACTGCTCCCCAGTGTTCCATTTTCCCCGTGGAATGGCCCTGGACAAGAGTCAGATGTGTCAGTACACACATGGGGGCTGTCACTTGCTGAGAAAGCCGAAACAAAAGGCTCCTGTAAAAAAAGTCTCCTAGGGCTGGGGGAGAATGAGAGGGTAAGGGGCTCAGAGTGGAAAAGTACTAGATACTGGGTCAGAATAGAAAAAAGTGTTCAGGTCCACCTAATAAGGGGGTCTTAGCAGAGCCACCTGAACAGTGTCTGTCCTGATAAAGAGGCTCCCGAATGGAGGTTACTAGACTAGAGTGCAGATAAGATTAAGAGAGTGACTGGCCCACAGGGGACCTGAATTCTTGACTGTAGCTCTCTCCAGAAACTTCAGTGTCCTTTTGTGTACCAAGTCTGGTGTGCGGAGAGTAGTTCCTACACTCCCAGGCCTGCCAGGTAAAGTCTTTGAAATTGTCTATGGTTGGGCTTGAAAGGTCACACATAGGATTTTGACCCTATACTGCCTGGTTAATTGGTTACCAGAGAAAATTGGGGTGCTGCTATACCATGGAACAGGAGGACTATGTTTAGAACTCAGAGGACTTGCTTTTCAGAGGTATGCACTGCTTTTTCCTTAGTATTCGTCTTCCCGATAGCCTTATCAATGGACAACTGAGACAGTTTAATAAAGACAAGACTGCCAAACGCTCGTATCCTACAAAAATGAAGACTTGAGTCACTCTATAATAGTCACTCAGTTAAAGAAGCCCATCCGACTGAGATGCTGGCAGGGAGAGTATGGAATAGGTAGTAAAAGAACACAGCTACTATTACTATTACCAGCTTGGACCTTACACACGCACACACACACACACGCAGCAATTACGCTTACACTACGTAATTGTTTTTCTCCCAATTCTCCCTGCTACCTTATTTGAAAAACACTGGTAGAGACTAACATTTTAAGTTCAGGTGGCAGTGTGACAAAATTGACTGCATCCTGCTGTGATTTAGTAGCTGAAGGGACTCCATATGTACTGTGGCTTGAGGACATACATTTTTCAAATGGATGAAGGAGACAAGAAGACGCTGAAGGGCAAAAAAAGGTGTGTTGTGTTGGATATTTCCATTTGTTCCTCCAGATCCACTTTTCTCATCTTCTCACCCTACCCTTTGCTCCCGGAGGCGGTTCTGTAATGACTGCATCAAAAACCCTTCTTGCCTTCTGGCTTCCGATTGGGTTTGGCCAATGAGGAAACCGGGCTGGAGGTTGGGGGACGGGGTAAGGAGGAGAGTGAGGTGAAGGTAGGTGTCCTTTCAGCTTTTTCCAGGAAGGTTTGCCTTAGGTTGGCTGTGACCCTTGGCCCAAATTCACCACGCCTCTCAAGGCCATGGCTCCTCTCGAGGTGGTCTCTTTCCCACAATACTCCTTTTGAGTTTCCAGTGTCTGCTCTCTCCCCTCATCCTTCAGTTCCAGGGGTGGTAACAACTACACTGTTACTAGCCCCTGGGTACTGAGCTACCCATTATATCTTCCTTTATCCTGCCCATGACTTTGTAAACAGTCCTTTTGCTAAACCTGCCTTGAATTATCCTAATTAGTGTGTGCCTCCTGTTTTGTGTTGCAACTCTAATTTATAACCCCTTCCTTTAAAAAAAGTATTCTAAGCCTGGTGTCCTCAAGTCTCAAAACTTCGGAGTTTCATTCATAGTGATCAGTTAACAGTGAGTATTCCAAGTTGGTATCATTTACGACTATTGTGTATCATAACTAAGATGCTTCCTGGCCCATCCCTTAAAGGGGTGATATTACTCCAGGTGATATTTCTGAAGGCAAATTGTAGCTAATCCTTCTTCTTCCCCAAATCCCTAATGGCCTCTGTCACCTTCAGAATGATGTTTACATTCCTTGGCATGCTATGGAAGGATGACTTCCAGTCTATTCTGACTCCGCTTTCCCCTACGAGCTGGACCATCCAGCCACACTGGACTTGTTTCCTCACTGGAGATTCTCGACACGAATAACTGACTCTTCTCTCTGCTTTGCAAACTAAATTATTTCTTCTCTTTCAGGACTCAGCTCAAGTGTCATCCCCTCTCCACAAACTTCCAGCCTTCCTAGCACATGCCTCTTTGTTCCCACAGTATTAGTTAAATTTTATCTTATTTATTTTTTTTACACACATAATTTTATTATTTTTTAAAACTGTTTTTATTGATTTCAGAAAGAGGAAGAGAGAGGGAGAGAGGTAGAAACATCAATGATGAGACTCATTGAGCAGCTGCCTCCTACACCTCCCTACTGGGGATGGAGCCTGTAACCCAGGCATTTGCTCTGACTGGGAATCAAATCTTGACCTCCAGGTTCATGGGTTGATGCTCAACCCCTGAGCCACACTGGCTGGGCTTAGAATCTTATAAAAAATATTTTTTATTGATTTTTAGAGACAGGGGAAGGGAGAGGGAGAGAAACATTGTTCTGAGAGTGAAACACTGATTGGCTGCCTCCTGCATGCCCCCTACCAAGGATCGAGCATGGAACCCAGGCCCGTGCCCTGACCTAGAATCACACTGGCAGCCTCTGGTGCACAGGACGGTGCCCAACCAACTGAGCCACACTGGCCAGGACACAGCACATCATTTTAAAACTGTTTCTTTGACTCCTCTCAGTAGACTTGATAATCTTTAAGGGATGGAAATGTCTTTTTTTGTCTCAAACATAGTAAAAATTTTGTGACTGTTGGTTTAAATATTTGTTTAATATTTTAAAAAATGAGCTATGAGTTTCTCAGTGTCTATAGTCAGCCTCTTCCTTCAGCTTCCAAGCAGCTGGTCTTCTAAATCATCCCACTTTTGAAGTAAAATCTTCCCTTTTCCCCTCTCATGCAGTCATTTCCTCTGAGTTTGTGATTTTACTTTCCCCAAAGAAAGTCTTCCTCTGAATTTCCAGATTATCATTATTCACTAGGCACCTGCAGTAACTGTTAGTTCTCTGATTCCAGCCAAACCCTCAAGAAATCTCAGAGTAAATAAATTACCAGGTTGGCCTTTTAAGCCACACACTTATTTTAATATGCAAAAAATTAATGAAAATTAATTTTATCCAATTCCAGAACCTATATTAGCTAAACAAGTTGAATTTTGCATATCATTGCCTATTTCCTACAAATTACTTTCCTATGCATTCCAATAAACTGGTCTGCTGCTTTTAAAATCTTTAAACTTGATAGAAAATAATAACTGACTTAGGCCAAAATAAAGTTAGGTAGTCAGTTTAATTTGCCAATCTCCTAGGTTATATAACACATAATATATTGATAAAAGCATCCATAAATTGCTTTAATTTTTTGTTCAGGTTTTAATAGCCAATGGAGCTAGAGTTAAGGGTTAAATACTGCTCTGTGGCCCTAGACTCTAAATAGAAATTTCAGAACCCTAAGCTGCATGTACAGATGCAAAAAGAATTAGTGCATTTTCTATCTCTTTTTTACCTAAAAGACATAAACAGGACACCCCAAAATAGGAACAGTATATAATAGCTCTTTATAACAATCATTTTTCAGTTTTCTCTTCAAACAGCTTCTGAGTTACCTGCCTCGTATTTCCCGTGGACAAAAATTAGGAAAAAAGCCAAACAGATGACTCATTTCATTATATGTGACTTAGAGTTTGTAGGCTTCACTATAAGATTAATTTGGCTTTTAGTCTAAATCCCTAATGCAAGGGCAAATCTAAGTAAGGAAATATACTTACATTAGCATCTTTTCTCTTGTTTCCATGTGATTTGAAAAAAGCAAAGGGACTGAATTACTTGCTGGAATTCAGGAGGAAAATGTCAATTTAACTCAGTGCAATCATTCAACAAGAATTCTGTATTGAGAGAACAACATATTCTATTCTATTCCAAGTAATATTTAATTGCTTTCTGAACCTCTTCCAACTTCAATTAGTGTTAATTTAGTGTGTAACTAAATACATTACCCTAAAATAATTAGGAATGGTACAGTGTCCTCCATAACATATGTGATTTGTATTAGCAGTCTTGGCTTGGAAGAGACTTAAATAGGGAAATAGACACAGAACCTATTTTCTCAATATGATCTGTTCTCAATGACACAGACTTAATTAGCAATAGATTCCTTTTGTCATTTTGGGGGACTGGCTGTTATTAGTTACATAGAACGTGGTCCAAATGTCTTAACATGATATACTAGCCCCTCCATGATATGACTTTTCACTTCATCTTGGGTCCTGTATCCCACACTTCAATTCCACAGCTCTGTGTTTTTGTTTTTGTGATGCTACCTACTAAAGTGTCCTCCCAACTGAGCCACACCTGCTCACATTTCTAGGCCCATATCAAGCGTTACTGTGCAAGATAGTCTCCATTTGGCCCTCTCGGCCTACTCCCCACCCTTCCCCTACCAGCTCTGTGCCCCCAGGGGCTGATGTTGGAGGTCTCTTTCATCACCATGCTCCCCTGAGCTCTGGCTTGCAGTTGAGGTTGGCCAGCGGGAGGCACCAACAGGAGACTGGAGGGCAGGAGGAGAGAGCGGCCTGGGTATTTTTTCCCTCCACTTCTGCACGCTTTCATCCTAACTAGACTGTGGCTCAGCAATGGCTTTACTCCTCCAAACAGCGCCGTAGCTGCCACTCATCCTGCAGACAAACCTTCCCATCCCTCCAGCCTGCGAGTGTTAACGTCCTCCCACCTTGTTCATCCTCAGCGGTGTCACCCTCCCTTAACCCTACGCACACCTCTGTAAACAGTCTTCCCAGTAAACTCTTGTCGTTTACACCACGGAGTGCGCCATCTCTCTCTTGCTGGGACACTATTAGAGTTCACCTCTTTATGACACCGCCTCCTGCGATAGAATTCAAGTTTTGTGCTTTCACTGAACTCATTACAAATATATCAAACGTCCTGGCATCCTCGATGGCACCATTTACTTCAGGGTTTATGTCCTTCTAGAGTCAGAGGGCTCCTCGTCAGTATCACTGGGGTGGAGCACAGCGCCGGGTACATATTTGGTCCTCAGTAAATATTTTAAAATAAATTGATAAATATCATGAATGCTTAGGAGTATAATTAATAATAACATGTTTTGTGGACATTTGTACGTGGTAGTTTTCTTACACACATTATTTTATTTAAGCCTGACAAAAATTCTATGAAGTGGGATTAACATCTTAGTTTTACAGAGGAGTAGACTGAAACTTGGAGAATATAAATAATTGGGCTAAGTATCAGAAAATGAAGGAGTAAACCTACATCCCCCGCCCCCCCTAGGGCCAGTTGTTCTAACCATTGTGCTCTGTTGACTGAATGGTCCTGGGTTTCTGCAGAAGCCACAGTGCTGAGGCAAAGCATTAAAACAGTTTTGAGTCGTTTCCTGATTTTTTTTTTTCCTGAGATGCCTCATTGCCATCTTGACCCTTGCACAGGGACAAACATCTGAGTGTTAATTATATTACCATGATTGCTCACAACTGTGAAATGTTAATTTTGTGGTATTATATGTGAATTTTGAAAGATTCAATAGAAGAAGCTCCATATAATTTATACACTTAACTTCTGATTGGTCAAATTAATTATTTAATTTCTGTTTGAAAATGCCTAATTCCTTTGTCACAGTGGGTGGGGTGAAGTGGGGTCTATCAAGGACAGGGAGGGATCAGGAAACAGTCATAATGCAGTTGAAACAAATTTCAATCATGGATTCACAGTAGAAAATCACACATTTTAGACCCATGCCAGGATCTACCAAGAAATCAATGAACTTAAAAGGGGTTTTCCTTAACTATTAGATAGTTTACACATGGTTTGGAGGGTTCAGGTTACATGCTAATTTCTTTTGTTACTATTTAAGTAAAAATTATTGATCCCTCTTACTGTGGGCCAGCTCTGTACCTGGTTTATGCCTCATAATATTTGTACCCCCTACAAAATGAATCATCCTAATGTTTAAAATGGCAAGAATAAAAAAGTGTTATGGATACCTAATTAAAGGATTGCTTCTAAGGGAAATTTTTAAAGAAGTAAAAAAAAAAAAAAATTAGATATGTTTACTAACTTTGAAAACTTTTTTTTTTCATGCCCTGGTTATGACAATGAAGACCTTCACTTAGAATTGAATGGAGTTATCATGATATAATCATTCTAAATACATCTATTTATCTTCAAAACATCGGCCAACTGGACATTTTCATTCATTTGTTAGGTACATATTTATTGAGCATCTACTATAGACTAGCTGTTCCTAAAGCATGGGAATTATAAGTGAACAAATAAAAGATACTTATGCCTGTGGATTTTCATGGAAATGTAGTCTGTAGATAGGGACAACTGAAAGGAATAGTTTTCAGAATCATAGCCTGCCTTTAATTCTATTCTCTATGACTAAGAATTTTAAAAAAGCACAGAAGCCCTAGCCAGGTGGCTCAGTTGGTTGGAGCCTCGTCCCATGCACTGAAGGGTTGTGGGTTTGATTCTCTGTCAGGATCTGAATCCCAAGTTGTGGGTTTGGCCCTGATAGGGTATGTAAGGGAGGCAAGTTAGACTGGAAACCGTAAAAATCCTAGAAAAAAACATAGGCAGTAAAACCCTGGACATTTCTCTTAGCAATATGTTTTTTCAGATATATCTCCTTGGGCAAGGGAAACAAAAGAAAAAATAAACAAATGGGACTACACCAAACTAAAAAGTTTTTGCACAGCAAAGGAAACCATCAAAAAAATGAAAAGATAATCCATTGAATGGAAGGGAGAACATATTCACCAATGATACATCTGATAAGGGTTAATATCCAAAATTTATAAAGAACTTATAAAACCAAAAAAACAAACAATCCAATTAAAAATGGGCAAAGGACCTGAATAGACACCTCTCCAAAGAGGACAGATGGCCAATAGACATATGAAAAGATGTTTACTAATCATCAGAGAAATACAAGTTAAAGCCACAATGAGCTATCACCTCACACTTGTCAGAATGGCCACCATCAATAAGTCAACAAGCAGTAAGTGTTGGGAAGGTTGTGGAGAAAAGGGAACCCTAGTGCACTGTTGGTGGGAATGCAGAGTGGTACAGCCACTGTGGAAAGCAGTATAGAGCTATCTCAAAAAATTTAAAATGGGCCTGCCCAGGCATGGCTCAGCAGTTGAGCATTGTCCTATGATCCAGGAGATCTCAGTTCAATTCCAGGTCAGGGAACATGCCTGGGTTGTGGGCTTGATCCCCAGTGAGGGGCGTGCGTGCAAGAGGCAGCCAATGACTTTCTCATCATTGATGTTTCTACCTCTCTCTTTCTCTTCCTCTCTCTCTAAAATCAATAAAGATATATTTAAAAAAATAATAATTTAAAAAAATATTAAAAATGGAACAGCCTTATGACCCACAGATTCCACTCCTGGGAATATATCCAAAGAAATCCAAAACACTAATTCAAAAGAACATATGCACCCTTATGTTCATTGCAGCATTATTTACAAGAGCCAGGATTTGGAAGCAGCCCAAGTGTTCATGAGTAGATGAGTGGATAAAAAAGCTGTGGTATATTTACACAATGGAATACTACTTGGCTGTAAAAAAGAAGGAAATGTTACCCTTTGCAACAGCATGGATGGACCTGGAGAGTATTATGCTAACTGAAAGTAAGCCAGTCAGGGAAAGACAAGTAGCATATAATTTCATTTATATGTGGAATCTAATGAACAAAATAAATTAACAAACAAAATAGAAACAGACTCAAAGAGATAGGGGGTTTGGAGGGCTGGGTTAAAAAGGTAAAGGGATTAAGCAAGAAAACAACTCAGAGACAAACAATGTATGGTGATTACCAGAAGGAAAGGGGGGTAAGGTGAGGTAGACGAGAGTAAAGGAAGAATAATGCTGATGGAAAGAGACTTAACTTAGGGTGGTGAACACACACTACACACAATACAATATACAAATGATGTATTATAGAATTGTACACCTCAATCTTATATAGTTATTTTGCATTTATTATCATTTAAAAAATATTTTATTTTTTTAACTTTATTTTTGTTGTTGACACTATTACAGATTTCTTTATTCCCCCTGGCTTTGCCCACCCCCACCCAGGTCTCACCCCCTCTCTCTGGCCATCACCACACAGTTGTCTGTGTCTATGGGTTATGCATATATGTTCTTTGGCTAGTCCCTTCACCTTCTTTCATCCAGTCCCCCCTCCACACCACCAACAGCTGTCTGTCTGTTCCATGTATCCATTCTTCTGTTTCTATTTTGTTCATCAGTTTAGTTTGTTCATTAGATTCCACATATAAGTGAGATCATGTGGTATTTGTCATTCTCTGACTGGCTTATTGCACTTAGCATAATAACCTCCAGGTCTATCCATCTATATAATTTTATTAACCAATGTCACTCCAATAAATTTTAAAAAATAAATTAATTAAAGAGCACAGAAGAAATCCATCCCAAATACCTTTATATTTATAGTTAACAACATAATATGTACAAGTTGACAGGCATACTTTGCATATGTTAACTGATCTAATCTTTGCAAAAAGCCATATATGATAAAATATGATATTATTTTTATTACCATTTTATAGATGAGGAAACTGAGGCCTGAAGAGGTTAAAAAGCTCAGGTGACACCGTACAGCTTTGTCTCTAACAGAGCTGGAACTGGAACTCAGATTGTTCACGCTCACTGTCTGTTCTAACCAACCACACGAGCCTGTTTTGCTATCATTAGCCTCAGCCAACGGCTCACAGAAGTTTTGGTATGGATACAGATTTATTAACTCAATCAGTAAAATCTCTCGTTCATTTCAGGAATCCCCCAAGTAAAGTACTTCCAGGAGGGAATAACTTACTGCCTCTGAAGCAGCCTGAGCAGAAATATGTTTCTATAACTTATTCTGTCAGTTCCTGCTTCTATCTTGAAAACTCTATAGAAAAATATCATTTCTCCTTTATATAACAAATACCTTCAGCCATGGGGAGACAACTATTATTTCTCACCCTCTTCCTCTTACCCTAACACTTTGAATGATTTCTGCTGTATTTGGGTTAAAAACTTCTTATTCCACAATTATCTAGAAGTAAAAAATAAAAGAAATTGAATGATGAAAACTTTAGGTCATTCCTTTCAAAGTCATTTCCAGTGCTGCATTAAAAAAAAAAGCAAAAAAACAATGCACAACCACAACAATAAATGAGGTATGTGATTCAATTCTGGATATTACAGGGAGGCTTAATGAAGCAGAGAAGTGGGTTTCAGGAGAAGAAGAGATTAAAGTCTGGAAAGAAGTATACCTGTCTGGGGATTAAAAAATAAACAGCTGTGAAAGGTCAAGGAACCTAGAAAGGAAGCTCATAAAGGTAACACTTGGACACCTGAAGTAACTTAAGGTGAGAAAATTTAGCTGAGAATGGAATTACTTAAATAAAAGGTTGCCATAAAAACCATTTGCATTGAAAAAATAATTTTCATCCTAAGGAGCCAAGGACTAATTATTAGGAAAGTTGTAGTAAAACTAGATCTGGTTTGTATTTCAGGCCCTCTAGAGAGTAGTTACTTCTAAGAAAATAATAGGTGTTAAAAATAACTATACAACAATTTGGTTTTTGTTCCATGTAAAATTTTAATTTAGGTGGAATAAAAACTGTTATCTTTTGTAGCACATAACAGGACGAATAAAATGTTAAAGCCTTTTGTTTCAAACCCACTTTAAACTTTAATTAAGGCTTGAAAGTTATTTGGGTAAACCTGAAATTATGGGTTAAAATAGGAGCATATATCTCCTAATATTTTCAAATATTTAAAGAAACTCCAAGGAGAAAATGAGACAATCAACTAGATAAAGAACCTCCCCCTCGCAGGGGCTCATTTGTTTTGGAGATCTTGATTTGGGACACTGTTTTTCTCTTCCCATTTGCTCTTACTTTTCAAATTCACCAATAAAGAGCGAGCCTAAGAAACCCTTGACGCCAATAGAAGCAGAACCCCAGGCCCTTGAGTGAGTTTTCTTTCTCACTCTACCCACAGCCGCCCGGTGTGCTCCCTCATGTGCCTTGCATGCTTTAGGGCCTGTAAGTAATAAACTCATCTTTTAATTCAAGGTTTCCAAATGGTAATTGCTGAAGGGCACCTTGCAATCCTAAGAAGAATCTTGGTCCAGTTGTAACGTTGGTTTGGAAAGGAGAGCTTTTTGTGGGAAGCTCACTGGGGCTCAGGTAAGTGCCTGCAGTCATTTCTAACATTACTATCCACAGACTCGGACCTGCACAGAACAGGAATACGTTGTGCTGTGACCTTATAATGGCTAAGACATCACTGGGCAATAGGAATTTTTCAGCTCCCTTGTAATCTCATGGGACAACCATTGTATATGTGGGTGGTCAGCCAGTGCCTCATTTAGATTTCATTGGGGAGGGGTGGTGGGAGAGAACTGAGGTGGGTTATCATCCACAGTGGGGGAATAATAATAGTTTAACTTTGAACAGTTTCCTGTCCAGCTATCCCCTGCCACACCAGAAAGAAGACATTTTTAAAGAAATAGTAGATTAAAGGTTTTTGCTGTGGTTTTCCAAGGTAGAATAACAACAAATATATGAAAGATGGACCTTCTCTTTACTTCTCAAGATTCCCTTAGACCATCCTTTTAATATAAAAGACAAAATTAAATATAGTAATTTAGCACTTATTTTGCACTGAGTATTGTACTTTTAAAATATAAAGGTAAGATTCATGATTCTTATCATAAATAGACTCACAATTTAATGTTAATTTCTGAATCCTTAAATGAAACCTTAAGCTCTTTCATATCCTCTGGTTCTTTCCTCAAAGGCAGGTGTCTGTCCTGAAACACTCACTTTTTTTCCTAACTTGACTTAAAAAGGGCTTCAGTCCTTTTACCCTCTAGAAAAACCTAATTTGTAAAGAGCAAAATGCAGAACAATACTTAATAAGAGCATTTGGACCAGTCTAGTCTTGGTATTGAGATCACGTTTATACTCACCTAAGGTACATATAGTGATAAGAAGTGTGGTCTTGGCCTACTTGAAGGCTACAATATGACAAAAGACTCTGCTTTCCATTATTGAAAAGGATTTTAAAAAATAAAATAGAGAAAAAATATTTATATGTGGTTTTTAAAAGGCTACATTTCCATTATAAGTAGGGGCCCAAGTAGAAAAACTAGTTTGACAATCTTCACTTGACCTTTATAGTGTGAATGTCTCTTTATTGTATGACTTAGTTCCCTTTATTTCTTTATAATCCATGTGTGGCCCATCTCCTTTCTCCTGCTACAGTTCTTGCTTTTTAATTAGGCTAGTGCATGCTAATGCACAGCTGATTGTAGGGGAATACTTGAATCTTTATTTTAACTGCAATAAAATAGTCATGCTAAATATTTGCAAAGGTCAAAATTTTCCCATTAAAAAGGCACTTCTATGGAGAATGAGAGCATATATTGAGTAACTTTTCACATACCTAGCGCTTGGTAGGTACTTGAGAAATGTGTCGAGTGATGGAAACAGTGAACGTATGTTGAAGTTCTCTTACATAATGTCAGTTAATTCAGTTAAACATTTATTGCATGCATTCTTTGTGCCAGGAACAGTGTAATGGATAAAAAATTAATAGGATATGTTTGTCCTCAAATACCTCAGAGTCCAGACGAAGAGACCTACTACTTCTAAACAGATTATCTTCACGATAACATGGTGGTAAGAATGATAGTGGCATATGTCACTACTCTGAGAACAAAAAATTGAAATTACCTAACCCAGACTCAGGGGGTCAAGGATGGCTTAAAAAATGAATTCATCACTACCTGAGTAACAAAGGAATTCATGTCAATTGATGAAGAGATCAAGGAGAGGAAAGGCAGTGTGGGCACAGAGAAAGCAAGAGTAGGGCACAGAGAGGTAAACGGTAGAAAAAGCATCAGTGAAATGGGAGGACTGTTAAGTCCATTAGGGTCATGGAAAAAGGAACAATATTCAAAGCAAATGAACCCCTGGGAGATGGGCTCTTTTTCTCATCTGTGGACTCAACCCCTATGTAGAAGCCATAGTTATATGAAGACCAAAGATCCCACTGGAATGCTCCTCTCCCCTGGGGAGACTTCCTCTCTGAATTGCTTTCATTTTGGATTGCCTTCCTCTGGTGGTTGTTTCCTGCCCACCCTCCGTCTGGTCATTCTGTCTTGCTTCTGGTACAGCAAGGACCACTTAGGCAACATATCTCCAAAATGTAGCCATCTGGGTGGAGTCTAGGAGGAAAGAGATGGAATAATCTTCTTTAACTTGCTTTTAAATAGGCCAAAATATAGATGGACATACTGATTCTCCAATATGGTTTGGCCAAGATCAATACATAACAAAGTCAATGGGTTTTTGGGAAATAACTAGTAATAACGTATGTATATCAGGGCCTTATTTCCTCCTCTATGTTTCAGACACTTTTGAAAGAACCAAACCAAATTTTCCCTCTTTTCCCCACTTGAGGATTATCTAGGCCTTTTTGATTAGGGGAGCCATAAAGAGGGTAGTAGAGATCATGCAGTTGGCATTATGACAAGGTCTAAGGAATGGCTGTGTGATTATGTCACTAAAATGGTGGGGAGGTAAAGATCATTGGAGCTAAAGTTTAAAGCTATATCAAGTTAGGATGTTGAATGGCTTTCCCATGTATAGGAGCTGGGATAAATATAAGTTTTAACCACCAGAGTCTTCAGATTATTGTTAGAATAATCTGAGGAAAGTGCCGAGAAAGGTAAAAGGGTAGTGAAACTGGAAGTGCGAACTTTAAAAGAAGAGATTCTTCTTGTATGAATATGGAAGAAGACTATTTGGGAGGAGCTAGTATACATTTGTTAGTTTTTGTACTATGTCGAATGAGAATATACCTATTGTATCCTACATGTATTCATGTGCTAGGGCTACTAACACGCTCATAATTCTGGAGTCTTGAAGTCCAAGATCAAAGTATCAGGAGGGTTGGTTCCTTCTGAGGACTATCAGGAAGAATCTGTACCATGCCTCTCTTTTAGCTTTTTGGGCTTTGCTGGTAAACTTTGGGGCTCCTTGGCTTGTAAAAATATCACTCTGATCTGTGCCTTGATCTTCACATGGCCTTTTCCTTGTGCCTGTGTGTATGTCCAAATTTCCTTTTTTTAATAAGGATACAAGTGATATTGGATTATTGCTCACCCTAATGACCTCATTTTAACTAATTACATCTGCAATAACCTTATTTCCACATAAGGTCAAATTTTGTGATGCTGGGAGTTAGGACTCCTATGTATCTTTTTTGGGGGGGACACAGTTCAACCATAAAACCATCTTGATTTTGAGAAACTTGATTTTATTTTATGTATTTAAAAATGATGAAGGCAAAAATACTGTCATTGGCAGTTGCTAGAACTAATGACATTACTTTTTAAGAGACATGATCAGTAAACTCAGATTATTTAAAAACTCCATTGATTCTAGAGAAATAGAAGAGAGGGGGAGAAAGGGAGAGAGAGAGAGATAACTTATATGTGAGAGAGCCACATCAGTTGGTTGCCTCCTACATGCACCCGGGCCAGGGAGGGGAACCTGCGGCCCAGGTACGTGCCCTTGACCAGGAATCAAACCTGAGATCCTTCAGTGCATGGGCAAATGCTCTAACCGCTGAACATCACTGGCCAGGGCTTAATATATATTTATTGATTTTAGAGAGAGAAAGGAAGGGAGAGAAAGAGAGAGAGATAGAAACATTGATGTGAGAGAAACATCAATTGGTTGCCTCCTGCATGCCCAGTACTGGGGAATGAGCCCACAAACCAGGCATGTGCCCTGCCCAGGAATTGAACCGGCGACCTCTTGATGCATGGGTTGGTGCTCAACCACTGAGCAACACCGGCCAGGCAGCACATGTATTCTTCCTACCTACTATGTAAGCTTGGTTCAGTTCCTAAGAAATTCACGATTTCAAGGAGGAAACGTGTACATAGTCACAGAATACCTTATTTCCTCATCCGTACTTACATCTTTTAAGAAATTAGTTAAACCTACAACATGAAACTTATGAATGGAAGTTGTAGCTCATTACATCAGGGGCCATGGAGGCATTTGTATGAGACTGTTCAAATTCTGTATAACTAAATTTTCCTCTGTAATTTTAAAAATGAGTTTGTTAAGGGAATATTCATTGTGACTAAATGAGTGGCTATTTTGTTGATGCAAGAGAATTCGGATTTAGCTATGCAGATTATAGGCTGTATTGAATGTATGTATTCCTAGGGTTTCTCACCCTTGACCTTACTAACAGTTTGACCTAAATATATGTATTTTTTTACTCGTAGGGGGTTGTTCGGTGCATTTGTAGAATATTTTAGCAGCATCCCTGGCCTCTACCCACTAGGTTCCAGTAGTATCCCCTCCCTTTGTGACAATTGCCCCCCAGTCTGTGACAGCTGGATAACAGTGCTGCAGTTGAATACCACTAATGTATACTTGAATGTCATGGTCCCATTGCATCTGATCCAATTTAATATGTATACTATTGATCGGGTTTCCTAGACAATCTAATTTTCACTTAAACTGAAGCAAGTAAATCTACTTTAGTTGATGTTTAGTTTTTTTGGTGAGGAAGATGTGGGTGATGAACATCTATTCTTAAGAAATTGTACTAATACCTAGCAACTTGGGCAGGTAACTTTAACTAAATTCTCTAAATATCTGTGTGATGGACTAACATTTAGTATAGGGAATGGGAGCAATGAAGAAAATCCAGAAAGGAAGGAGGCAAGTTAGACCTGAATGGTTTCAGTGCTCATCATCTTAACTTAGGGACGAATGTTGGGGCCTGCAGGAGGTGAATAAAGTAGAGAAGAAGTACTTAGTCCTGCTTAGCCAGCGTGGCTCAGCCGATGAGCATTGACCCAAGATCCAGGAGATCATGGTTCGATTCCGGGTCAGAGCACTTGCCCTGGTTGTGGGCTCGATCCCCAGTTGGGAGTTTGCAGGAGGAAGAAGATCAATGACGACTCTCTCATCATTGATGTTTCTCTCTCTCTCCCTTTCCCTTCCTCTCTCTGAAATCAATAAAGATATATTTAAAAAAAAAGAAAAGAACTAAGTCCTCTGGCCAGTGCCTCCTCAGGGACCATTTCCTTCTCCTGCACCCCTGCCAATATTCTATCAGCTTAATCCCAAGTTCTTAAAGGGATGCTCTGGTGCTCCTGAGGCCTCAGGCCACCCCTGCTTCTCACTATGTGTTATGGGCAGGGATATGAACGTTAGACTAGAGACCCTTCCCAAGCTCACTCACGCAGTCCTATAAAGATGCTGGCATCCCTAGCTTTCAGAATTGAGAAGCTCTAGCTTGACTATCAGAACTTGGCTGATTTGCTGACAACAGCCCTGGCACAAATAGTTTTCAACAGCAGTTATTTGACTGAGCTGAACCTTTTAAAGATATCAGATCATTACTCTTAAGTACAAATACGTAGTCTCAGTGAAGTAACGGGGCATAGCCCATATTGGATTTTGATAGTTCTGGCATTTGGTTGAGCAGTAGCTTGACCCTGAGTTAATTAGTCTGACAATTCCTGCTGGCTGTTTAATCAAAATACTGCAACTTTCAACTTCATCAGTAATTTAGTTCATTTGTCTTTATTATGATTCCATGATTATTTCTGGCTGAAAGACTAGTATTTTTGATAATTGTAAAATTAGTGATGAATGGCAATAATAATGCCTGTGTCAAGAATATGCACTAGTATATCTACAATAACATCATGGGCTTTAAAAATAAATTTCTTTGAAGGAAAGAAGATATCAGCTGTTTCACTAACACTCAAACAACCTTTCCTATGTTTTGATAATTTAAATTATTTTAAAATTATATTTAAATGTTATTATTTTTGAAAATTGTGCAAACAACTTTGTAGGAAGTATAGTTTTTTTAAAAGACACTTCTCCAATCTATTTTCTTAACAAATCAGTCATTTATATTTTCCATTTTTTCCCCAATCTGGTTTGCATGCATAACCAATTTTATATAGTTGCAATTATAGAGTAGATTCAATTTTGTATTCTGCTTTTTTCATTTAGCATTATTCTTCCATAATAATTTAAAGAGAGTTTTATTTATGGTTATTTCAAATGTAGAGACTATAATTTTCTAAACTGTACTTAAGTGCTCAATTTAAACATTTTAATGGCCAACCCAAATCATCAAATGTATTCTAGATAAGGGTGCATTATAGTTAATGCTTAACATTGCAGGAAGCAACTTGCATATACATTAGATTAAAGTCAAATGTTATATGCAAGTGGAAATGAGGACATTAAGGCTGGCTGTTTTTATGTATTTGGAAATTTTTCTACAGTCAGATGTACTTCTAGAATTGGTTAGTCTGGCTGCTAAATTTTCATGCCCTGAACTAATTCAGCCAGTTGCAAAATAGTACCTTTCTGCAGATGACTTAACATGTGAACCTCATTTATACTTGAACTTGCTATGATTCAGATAGCATTATCCTAAATGATGTTAAGAAACTGTTTATTTTCTGTGTCAGCGAAAAATGAGGAAAGGCCAACTACATTTCGCCTGAAGAGTCATGTCAGAACTGACATCTTGGCAGATACAAAAATGCAAGTAAGATATTTTAACAGGGCATACTAAAACTAATGAACTGAAGACTAATATACACTTCTACATTGTATTAAAGTGGCATCTACTGAATTTACAAATGTCAAAAGACATGCTTTATTAGTTGCTGCGAGAGTTCTGTTTCATTTTAGTTTATTTCAGTTAAAAAATAAATTTGCTTTTCTTCCGTGTGATTTTTAACCCTTATTTTAAAATGTGGTCTGAGAACATAAATTTTAAAAATTAATTGTTCTAATGAAAAATATTAAAAGGAAAATTGACTATTTACCCCTTTCTATGTATTTATTAAGGAAACAAAATCTGAACAATACATTTTTTTTTTCTTGCAAAGTAAGTAGCCTACTGAGGTCTTTTAAGCAATATTATGTTTTAATTTAAAAAGCTAGTAAGATATTTGGATATTTTAAAACTACTGTGTTGGGTTATTTGCAAGAGCTGGGGAAGACTATTTCCACTTAATTCATTGTCTATTAGGCCCTTATTAATATAGGCTGTCCAATTTTAATTTCTACATTTATAAGGTGATTTTTTTTTTAACCCAGAGAATTTAGGGAAGAGCAGTAGAATTGATGGAAGAGATATCATTAGAAGATTACATCTTATTGGATTGTTTTTCCTGGAGAAGAAACTGAGATGCTTTCTTATTACTCTCTTCAGGTGTACTGGTTATTATAACGCTCAACAAGAGCAATTTCAACTAGTCACCTCGATTTTATTTATGATAAAATTTCTCAAAGTATGGTCCCAGGACCAGTAGCATAAGCATCACCTGGGTATCTGTGAGAAATGCAATTCTCAGGGCCCACCCCAACCTACCCTATCAGAAACTCTGCAGACAGAGCCCAGCAATTGATTTTAACCAACTTCCACATGATTCTGATGCATGTGAACATTTCAGAACTAACGTTCAGAATTCAGAAGTAGTTTAGGGAAAAGAACAGATATTAAAAATAGGGATCAATTTTTAAAAAAAGGAAAAATAAGAATGTATACTTTGACCTTAAGAAGAACACTGCTAAGCGTTGTGGTTATATTGTACCTGTATATTAAGGGAAGTTTCAGTATTTCTAAGCATGTAGATACTTAGAAGAGGAACCAAGAACTGCTTTATAGACTCATTGCATAGTTAAGCAAGACCGCTTTGTGCTCTGCATTTAGTTGTGAGAGTAGATCAACAAGCTCATTCTTGAGACTGCCTCAAGTGGAAGGGGCACATCTCCCAAACAGCTTAATTAGCTCCGTCATTACTACTTTATTGAAACATTAAAAATGTGCATATCACTTTATTCCTCTTAATTCCCTCCTTCCAGGTGCCCCCAGGATCTGTATAATTACCATCCATTTGTTTTGGGAAACTAAGTAGTTTACAGTCTGGAGTTGTAAAGTTCATCAGTTCTTTAAATCCCTCCCCTCTTTTGATCCTATAAAATAACATACAGAAGAGTTTTGAAAGGGAAAAGACACTCTTCTTTAAATGTAAAGTGAAAATGTAAGAAATATTATTAACTTCTTTCTTTCTCAAACATTTTAAAAATTTATCTTTACTGTTGAAAGTATTACCAATGTTCCACTTTTTCCCCACTGACCCCTTCTACATCCCGCCCCCCTCCAAGGCCTTCACCACACTATTGTGTGTCCGTGGATTATGCATATAAATTCTTTGGTTAATCTCTTCCCACTCACCCACCTTCAACTTTTTTTTAAAGCCCCCAAGACACCAGGTCCCAAGATGAGGAAGGAGATGATTTTTCTCTCCACTGGCTTCCCCAGGGCACCTGGGTTTACTCTTGAAGGATGGTTTAAGTGTTATCTGCAGCCACATGTCGGTTCTTGGTGAGGGAAGATGGGCTCAGTGGGGCAAGGACTACGTCTGTCCATCCCCTACATGGGCTGCTGGTTATAAACTCCCAGAAGACACGAGCCACATGAGCCCTCTCTCTACTGGCTATATCTTGGTTTATCTGCAGCAAGGCAGCCAGGAACTCGGCGAATGTATTCTCTGTGAACGAGCTTGGGAAGGCCTGGCGGGGCTCAGGAAAGGCTACTCTGTCCACTCTTTCCACTTAAAAGCTGCTTCCCAGCCCTGATTCTCCTCCCTGCTGTATTACACTCCCCCCCCACCCCAGCAATGATCACTTCCTAACATTCCATATAATTTGCTTATTTTGTTTATTTTTACTTCCCGTAGCCCACCACCAGGAGAGAAATTTTTGCTTGTTTGGTTTCATGCTCTGTCTTCCCCACAGACCACAAAGAGCAGCATGGACAAAGGAACAAAGGAGGCGGTCAATGAACGGTACTTGGACGACTGAAGAATTGGTGTCACAACACCCATCAGGAGCTGCTCATTTCGCTGCCCACCTAAAGCCAATACAATGTTATATGTCAGTTTTCTCTCAATAATAAAACAAAGAGCTAGTCCCCGAGCATGGGTTTCCCTGCCTCCTGCTAAGGTAGACACTGAACGACGGATTCATCCCCACCCTCCGAGTGAGTTAACGGTTCAAAGTCATTGTTATCCGTCCTAGGTCCCGTTGCACTTTATTCATCTGTGGGATAAATGTGTTTTTACAGTGTTACAGCTGTAATTCTCTCGTATAACAAAAGTATCCCCAGCAAGGACTAGAACAGTGCAGCCCTCCCTCCCCCAAAGTGCAGTCTCCGGACCAGCAGCATGAGAAGCTGTTGGAAACACCCTCGGACCCCGTTCTGGAAGAGCAAGATCAGAACCTCGGGGGGTGGGACCCAACAATTCGTCTTTTAACCACCCCTCCCGGTGATTCTGACACACTCTCAGATCTGAAGAACTATAACAGAGGGCTGAGCTCTAAAGCTATCGGGTGAGTGCCTTACACAAAGAAACTGAGGCTGCCCATAGACTGGTAATTCAACTAACCGTTCAGTTCATTTTATGTAGCATGTAGCATTTCCAATAACAAGGTACAGAGAAAAGGAAAAGAAGAACCAGTGTTTGAAATAGTTTTCTATTGCTGTTGTGTCCAATTACCACCAATTTAGTGGCTTTAAAAGACATGAATTTATCATCTTTCAGTCTGGAGGTTTGGGCAAAAATCAAGATGCAGGCAGGGCTGTGTTCTCTCAGGAGACTGGAGGCAGCTTTGACTTTTCCAGGTTATAGACGCTGCGCATTCCTTGGTCTGTGGCCCTTTCCTTCATTTTCAAAGCCAGCAGCTCTCTGACTCTGACCCTCCTGCCTTCCTGTTTCACTTATAAAGACCCTTGCGATGATATTGGGACGACCCAGATAATTTAGGAGAATCTCCCCATCTCAGTAACCTTCATGTGCTCACATCTGCAGTCTCTTTTGCTATGCAAGGTGCAATATCCACAGGTTCCAGGGATTAGGACATGGACATCTCGGGGGACCATTATTCCGTCTACCGCAGCGTTCTCTGGGTTCTCTAAAATACCAAGCAGCTCACATCTTGAGAATGGATGACTTTAGAACGTCAAGGCAATTGTTTGAGGAGTGACAAGGAGCAGTAATTACAGGGAGCTAGATAGAAGGAAGGTCTTGAAGATCTATTCAAAATCCACTAGAAATGAAACATTTTATGTAGTTAGTAATAAAAAAGACACTTGTATCTATTATATTTATGGTGACTGAAACTACAGCATAAGGGTTTGTTCCATGGGCTGGTGGGATAGCAGTTCACTTCTGCATGGCCATAGCTGAGATTATTTGAGGTGTTCTGGGAAGACCCCTCTAATCTAAAATACTCTGTTGTCAACATTAGTGAGCTATTTATCTGAATATGTTTTTATCTTTAAAGTGGAGAAATCTCTAAAGGAGGCCATCTCTAATTAAGGCCTGAGACAGGTTTTTGCTTTAACATAATCTCTATGCGAAATTCAGTTAGAATAGACTTGATTGATTGCCTGGAAGAAGCATAGCCACAAACAGGAAGGTCTGAAGCACTATTTACCAACAGTAGGAGGCTTAGTTTTCTTTTCTGTGAAATTCAGATAATTATTCTTACATCATAGAATTATTGTGGAAACCAACAGATATAATGCATCTAAAATACTTATCACAAGGTTTGGAATGCAGTTAATTGTTCATTAAGTGCTGGCTGCACTTACTATTGTGTTAGGGTCATTGTTACTTTTTTAAGTCCAATCCATTTGGAAGAAGATAAATGAGAATGTTATTGCTTTTCTTTGCTTTGTTGTTGGTGATGGATTTCAGAGTCTGGATATATGCAAAAGTTTTTATTTAGCAATATCTTGGGCAAGAATATATATATATTTTCCAACCTACTTATTGAATCTCAATGAGCATTGAGGAGAGAAAGAAGAGTTTCAGGATCAGAAATGGAGGTAGGGATAGACACGCTTGAGTTACAATTTTCTCCCATAATGTGCTGAGGGTCAAAGTAGGTTGTCCACTGCCCTGTGAGTGAGTCCATGTTGGGCATTGTCTTTGCACAGTACTTGCCATACAGTAAGTGCTCAGTAAATGTTTACCGAATGAATGAATTCTGTCCCTTTGTGGTGAGCTCTCACTGTACTCTCAGTTCATAGACTCCTATCACTGAAATCTGGGGTGACTCCAGCTTCTGCCTTTGAGACCATGAGACTAAATATGCCACTTTCTCAGTGAATCATTTCCTAAGATCTCCAAGATAGAATTTGCCACTCTTCTACTCTACCCTTAGTTTATATACTGTATATTATCTGTATCACTTTTTACCACTATAAAAATAATTCTCTCCTATATGCTAGACTGTAAGCTCACCAAAAACAGTGATCATATTTCATTCACTTTTGTATTTCCAAACCCTAGCACAAAGCCTGCAGTAGAGTAGGTTTCAATAAATGACTATGAAACGGGGCTGAATCCCTAGTCTGCAGACTTACTTGTCTGTTGGTTGGCAGTGGTGACAAAGGTGATAAATAGAGAAAATGAGAGTTAAAGGAACTGGGAGGCAGAGAAAACAATATAGAGGCCAAAATGAGAACAAGGAGTGTACTGAACAATCATTCCTTCGCTAAGGAATGTCAAAGTGTACACTGGAGGGAGGGCAATGGAGGGATCATGAGAGATTGGCCAAGGCCATCCATCGTCTCAAAATCAAAATCTCTATATTTTTACTTACCTTCTCTCCCCTCCTCTGTTTTCATAGTAGGATGAGCTGCCTTCTTTTCAAGGGCAGTTTCTCCACAGGTGGTATTCTCTCATTCTCTTCTGTCTTCTTGTCCCATCGATTACACACCTTGTTTTTTCTACTCCAACCTTCTGTTCTATTCTCACTCTTTCTTTTTCCACCAAATGTGCCAGGGCTTCCTGACTCCAAAATTAGCCTTTCCTTTGACCTCGCTACCTCCTTAGACCTTTGCTCTTAATTTTCGGTTCTTCTTCATTGTCAGCCAGGTTGTTGACACTCCTGCCTCCCTTTCCTTACCCCTTAATTTACCCAGCTTGGTGTGGAGCTGCTTCGCCACCATCAGGGATCTCCCAATCACAAAATACATTATGATTTCTTAGCCCACGATGCACTTAATCTCTCCAACATATTTCACACTGACTTTTTGCCAAAATATGACCATCAGCATTTTTATCTAGAAAAAGTCTCTATATTAATTAGTTAATTGGTTAAACAAATATTTGAGTGGCTACTGTGGAGCAGCACCATCCTACGGGGAGAAACGTGGTAAATAAAACAGACCAGATTTTTGGCCGTGGTGCAGGTTACAGTTTAACCGGGGAGCATGACAGTTCATTGGTGACACAGGTGACATAATGTTGCAGTTGTGAAAAGAGCTACCAAGGAGCCTCCAGTAAGGAGGTGTGACATCATCAGGGAGGTCAGGCAAGGCTGCACCCGTGGAAGCTCATTTCAGCTGAGATCTGAGGGTTACGCAGGAACTAACCAGGCTAAGGGGAGAGTGGAAGACTGTTTAAGCAAAGGGATCAACATGTTCAAACGGTCTATTGTAGGAGGAAGAGTGAAGAGTGTGAGAGGCTGAGAAAAAGGCCTGTTGGTTGGAGAGGAGAGCACTGGGGGGTGGGGAGGGAGATGCTACAGGAGCCGAGTCCCCAGGGCTTTGCAAACCACAGCCAGGAGTGAAGCACTGGGAAGCTATTAAAGAATTTTAAGCCCTGGCTGGTGTGGCTCAGCAGTTGGTTGGCATTACCCCGTGTGCTGAGAGGTTACCCGTTTGATTCCAAGTCAGGGTCGATCCCCGATAGGGGCCGTGCAGGAGGCAGCGGATCCGTGTTTCTCACATTAATGTTTCTTTCTTTTTTCCCCTCTCTCTCCAAAAATCAATAACAAATATTTTTAAAAATATGGAGCAGGTGGATAATGAAACCAGATTTATGTGTTGAAAAGGTTCTGGCTGCAGTGTAAACACTGGGTGGGGGCCGGGGTAGCAGGCAGAAGGGGTGAGGCTTGGTGGCCAGGAGAGGGGTGCTACACAGTGCAGGCAAGAGATGATGGTAGCCTGTACCAGGGAAGGGGTGGGGAGGGATTAAGTAACGTAACTGATTTAACAGAGCATGGTACACAAAGGAAATGGAGAAAAAGTAATGTTCCTTCTCTTTATTGGTAAATATCTTCAGCAGCCAGACTGTGCTGTGGCACATTGCTGCACCATTTGTGACACAGCTGCACAACTGTGTTCCGCTTTGTCCCCCTTGACCTGTCCCCCTTATCCGATCTGCTTACCTCAGCCTGCTCCCGTTCCCTGTTCTTTTCTCTCTCTCACATTTATCACATTGCACTACATTTAGTGGTCTGCTTATTTATCTCCTCCACTAAAATGTAGGCTCCTTAAATATGGACAATACGTTGTAGCCGTGGCTCTCAAACGTAACTGCATAGTAGTCACCTGGGGATTTTGTTAAAATGCAAATTTTGACTCTTTAGCTGTGGAGTCTGTAATTACTAATTTCTAATAAGACTCAGGTGATGCCAATGCTGCTGGCCTACGGGGCTCACTTTGGCTAGAAAAGTCTTTATATAAATGTTTATCCCTAGTACTTAGTAGGATGTCCAGTACATAACAGATTCTTGACAAATGTCCATAGAATAAATAGTCTGGGCTACTTTTCCAAGCTCACCTGCTAATACTTCGGTTCCCTTGCGTGGCACGTCATGCACACCTGGAGAAGCAACTCCCTTTTATCTCAAGTTGAAAACAAGTTTGCAGATTCATCTCAACTCCTGTAGTATCCTCTAAAGGCTTTCTAAGTTACCCCATAGAGCAGTCATTTTTCTCCCTCTCTACCTGATTTTACTGCCTAATAAAAAAGACAGAAAACAGGCCCATCTGTGTTTCCCTCTTTCTTACGCACCGTCTTAGGTTATGTTTGCTTCAGTTCAAATCCTGCTTCACTTTCCCTCCCCAAACCCAGAGCCTCCAGATCCACATGCCCGAGGGGAAAGGGAGTCTAAATCTTTCATTCCCTGATTCCTATGGAGGTAAAAGTCCCCAGCAAGAAGTCATAAAACAGATGAGTCAGAGGACAGGGCTGAAGGAGTGAAGGCAAAACTGTGTGGCCAGAGAGAGGACCTCCGCTTTCCTTCCTGAATTCCCAGGTATGGGGTAGCTCATATGTACCCTCCAGAAAATCTAGATAGGTCAGCGGGTGACTGGGCAATTAAGACAGAGGAGAGGAGTGACAAGTTTTATGAAGGATGCGAAGGATTTTGCCGTTTGTACATTTAAGATGTGAAGGTGGAGCAAGGTATATCATAGTGTCACACCTCTGTCCTGTTGGTTGTTCCTTTGACTACTCAGGAGATGTAATCACCCTGAATCATCTTGACACCCATTTTTGTGAAAATACTCCATGGGAATATAAAAACCAGTGTTCCAGAGGATGATTAAGTCTTTTAATCTGCAGTCATCTAACCGAAGGTCAGGGAACTTGCAAGTCTCCTGAACAAAGTGACTTTGTTCCTTGAGATATAGTTTCCCAGGTTCCAGAAGGAGGTAGCTACAAGCTAAATACAAATTTAATCTCAGAACACAGCAGCATACATTCTGCATATAAATCTAGAGTATATGCTTTTAAATTAACAAAGAACTCCAACTAACCTGATTTTTATTTTGCTTTATAAATAAAAGATCGATGGTCCAAATTTTAAAAAAGAAAAACAGTCTACCACTGGCTTATTTCATGACTGTGTTTATGAAAAATAGGCCACGATTTGCCCATTTGAAACTTAGACATGTGTGGTTGTTGATATCTGAGCAAGGTGAGCTATTGCTTGCTTCAGTAGATCAAACAGTGCTTTCTTCAACTCTTTTTTACATTATTAATTTCCCTGCCATTTAAAGGAAATAAATGAAAGTACATTTTCTCAAGGTTAGATTTATCACAATTTCTGAATTCATGGGAATCTAACTTAAAGGGTTTTCTACATCCACCCACTATCCACCTTTCCCAGCTTGGTTTCCACACTCACACCACTAACCAGATGAGAGCAGATCTGTACACCAATAACATAACTTATAAACACCTAGTGGGACTCCTTTGCCGTCGTCTCCAGAGACGATAATTCAAGGAAAAACTGAGAGTGGGTAAACAACCAAATTATTTTATTTTTGTTTGAAATAGAAGAGCGTATTTCCTTCATCTTCTTCATTAGAAACAAACAAATAACAAAAAAGCTTAGTCATAGCAAGCAAGACCTGCCAATGTTTTGAGAACTGCATCTATCAAAACGTTGGTGGGTGCGGAGCGTTGAGAAATGCTGAAGAAGCTGGCAGGCAGGAGCAGGCCGGGTGGCAAGGACCTGGAGACTGATGCTGTGTTAAAGCAAACAGGGCGATTCGGGTAGAGCTGCTGCTTTGCTGCTCCTCTCTCCCGCGTTCACCAGCCCTCCTTCCTAATTGCCCTTAATTTTTATGAGGTTCAATTTAATAAATTGCCGCGATAAGGATCTTCGCCTCTCTTGGCACCCGAGTTTGCTCCCTGCCTTCTCCCGTCCACGCCCTCCCGCGCCTCCACCCACCACTTCCTGCCCTCGCTCCTCTTTGCTGGCAGCCTCAGGACTTGCAGCCCTCTTTCCACCCCCTTTCCATCTCCCACAGCCGGGCCCTGCTCTTCCCTGGGGCCTCATGAACGGGCGGGACCTTCAGCAACCCTGGAAGTGACAGGTGCTGCTGTGTACATGACAGTGGGCCTCATGTGTCCTTCTCAATATCATATCCACTCTCCATTGTCATCTAAAGGAACTGCTCTTTCAGCCCTGGCCGGTTTTCTCAGTGGTTAGAGCATCGGCCCTCGGACTGAAGGGTCCCAGGTTCCATTCCAGCCAAGGGCACATACCTGGGTTGCAGGCTTGATCCCTGGCCCCAGATCAGGGAGCGTTCGGGAGGCAACCAATTGATGTTTCTCTCTCTCTCTCCTCCCCTCCCTTCCACTCTCTCTGAAAAAACATGGGAAAAATACCCTCAGGTGAGGATTTAAAAAAAAAAAAAAAAAATTAATAATAAATAAATAAACTGTTCTTTCAAAGGGTTTGGACATTAAAAAAATTATTTAATGTATTTTTGGTAACAGCTTTATTGAGATATAAGTCACATACCACCTAATCCATATCTCTTTTTTTATTTTTTAAATTCTCACCCAAGGGCATTTTCATTGATTTTTTTAGAGAGAGGGGAAGAGAGAGGGAGAGGGAGGGAGAAATATTGATCGGTTGCCTACGGCATGCACCCGGGCCGGGGATCAAACCCACAACCCAGTTCTGTGCCCTAACCGGGAATGGAACCCGCAGCCTTTCAGCGTACGGGACAACACTCCAGCCAACTGAGCCACACCGGCCAGGCTGGTTTGGGCATTTTTAAATGAATTTGATACAGTTTTAGTAGTGTGTTTATCATAGTAAAAAAAGTCTTTTTTTTTCCCCATCCATCTACTGGCTGATCTCTTCCTTGCTCTTCTCACCCCTGACATCTCTGTTTGCCCTTGGTAGATGTTTTTAGAAGTCTGTTACCCACTTCCTCCAAACTTTGCGATTTGACTTTCAAAGTCTAGCCCTCAGTGAGGGAAATAAATAAATAAGAAGCTTGTTTATTATTCTGTCATTATTGCTTTATCATCATGGCATGAAATCCTAAATAATGAGAATGCAGACACCCATTTTATGAGCCTATTGCAATCTTCCCTGTATAATTAATATCTATCATTAGATGAAAGTCATATCATTTGCAGTTGGATGCAGCTTTCTTTAGAATTTCTTGATGACTCCAAGGTAGTTTATATGCTAGTGCACCTGTTGCTCGTAATCAGGTTTTCCTAGATAAATAGGCATCTAGTCCTTTGCCTGCTCGCCTTCGCTACTCATCTTCTCGAAAGGCCACTTGCAGTGGTGAACAGCGGCCTTCATTACAGCTCCTTTGCATAATGAGGCTGTCCCTCCCTTCCTCTGCCTGCTCACCTCCCCCAGAAGGAAATATTGCATCTGCCTCACTATAAGGGCATTCAGGCTGGATGGCCTTGCCATAGAGCACAGAAGTTGGAGGCATATAAATCCAACATATATCCATAAGACTAGGCTCGGGGCATGCTGCTTGAGCTCTGTGTTTTGTCCAGTCTTTTTGGAAACAAGAGCTGTGGCTGACATTAAGAACGTGGCTCCTTGAAACAGCTTCTTATCTCTCCTCTTAATTGCCCAGACAAAGCCGGAGAGAAATTGGGTCACACATTCACAGGGTTTAAGTTTACGTGGGAGCCAGCTTCTTCTTTGTCTGAGGCTCCAAGGTAGCTAAGGTTGTTGCTAATCTCATGTAGCGTGACGACAGCACCCCTCGGGTCCCGGTGCCCTCAGAGGTACTTGTCATGGCTCACAATGGGCAGAGGAGCCTGCGAGGCCCAGAGATGAGCACGGACCCATCGCCGCCGCTGAGCGGGCACTGCCATGGCCCCCCGGCTGCGGGTCAATGGCCCTGGCCTCGCGTGGGAAGGATGGCTCATGCTTTCATTCGACAGGGCTCTCCCCTGACCCAGAGCGCCCAGGCTGAGTAAGCTCATCCCCAAGCCCAGAAGCCTCGCTGCCGCCCCCACAGTTCGTTGCCCAATTTCCTTATTTACACACCTCCAGAACCCTCCTCCTTCTGCTCTGAGGTTGCAAGGTTTCACTAGTGCAACAGTTCAGAGAACTGAGACAATATGCTAACGGGCACTTCCGCGAATATGGATTAATGACTTGTATTTGTGGAGGAGCCAAAAATTCCAGTGACCAATCCTAGCTTCACAGAGAGCTCCTTTTTCTTTTCTCGCTCTCTCTTTTGGAAAATTACACTTTGTACCTTGCATATCTAAGGACATTTCTCCCTTGTTTTCATTGGAACAGAGATTCTTTAAAAGTGTTTCTGGCCCAGCAGGGAGTGGCTCAGTGGTTGAGCTTCGGCCTAGGATCCAGGCAATTGGGGTTCGATTCCCGGTCAGGGCACATGCCTGGGTTGCAGGCTCGACCCCCAGTTAGGGGTGTGCAGGAGGCAGCCGATCAATGACTCTCTCATCATTGATGTTTTTCTCTCTCTCCCTCTCCTTTCCTCTCTCTGAAATCAATAAAGACATATTTTTTTTAAAAAAAAGTGTTTCTAGAGGAGACAGTCCATTAAGTGGTTAAGAGTGCTGAAGTCAGACTGCCTGGGCCTTAATCTCTTCTTTGGTACATTTAATAGTCTTGTGGACAAGTTACTTAATTTCTCTAAACTATATTTTTCTCACCTACAAAATGAGAATGAGCGTGACACCCATCTCATGGAGGCATTCTTGTTAGTGACTCAAATGATGCCACAAGAAGCAAGAGCTTTTGCCTAGCTGGTGTGGCTCAGTGGTTGAGTGACGACCCAGGAACCGGGAGGTCACAGTTGCTTCCTGGTCAGGGCACATGCTGGAGTTGCAGGCTCCATCCCCAGCAGGGGTTGTGCAGGAGGCAGCTGATCGATGTTTTTCTCTCTCTACCCCTCTCCCTTCCTCTCTCTCTCAATATCAATAAAAACATTAAAAAAAGAAAGAAAGAAAGAGCTTTGTAGACAGATAGACTTGAGCTTAAATCCTGATCTGTCTTCAGCAAACCATGTGATGTTAAGCAAATATTTAACCTCTCTAAGCCTCAGTTTTTTCATAAAATGGGCATAACTATTCCTACTGGAATAGGTTTTGTTAAGGATTACATGAGTTAATATCTATAACATATCTGGACTAGGAGGTGCTCAAAATGCTAGTTTTCTCTTGTATTAAGTTGTTAGAAACAACATGGTAGAACTGAAAAGCATGAACTTGGGATAGAAATTAATTTGCAATTTGACTTAATTTAACAGCACTGTGGCCTCACCTTGGACAAATGACATCTATTTTTGAGCTTGACTTTCCTCATCTATATAATTATTAGATTGCTGTGAAAATTAAATGAAAAGCAAAACACACTGTATTTACATGAAGCTCATGGCTCACAGTTAATATACATTCTGCCTTCCTCATTCCCTTGGGCTACTAAAAGCCAAGTATTTTTTTAAAATAAAGCAAAGCGAAAGCAAACAGCAGTAGCAACACTTTGAACTCTGATGATAGGAGGTGAAAGTTAGAATAAAAGGGCTAGCACTTCTTTTCTCAGATAAAGAAACAGCAACCAAACCAAATACCCAGAGATCTTCAGGTCTGTATGTAGAGATTATTATAAAGTGCAGTGTTGAGTACTGAAGGATATGGTTAGGAACCGAACTTCCCATTTTGACAAGTTGTCAAGAAGAACCTAGGGACAGCTGCTGGTTTGACTTGTAGATTTTTAATGTTAGAAAATGACTAGCCCTTCTCTTGGGTGTGTGACAGTTTCAGAGAAACCTGACTTACAGGAACAGAATGACATCTCTCTAGGCTTACAAATGGTCTGAGGGAGTCAAGCAGCCCCGCCCCTGCTTGGCAGGCCTTGGTACTGAAAAATTTCCACTTTGCATGGAACTTGAGACCTTATCGTGAAAACCTGCATTACAGGCAGGGTTTCTTTTAAAAAATGTTACATCCTTTTAAAAAATGTTACAAGAAATTATTTAAGGAGCTTGCACAGCTGGTGACTGTTAGCAAGCAAACGAAACCAAGAAAAGCAGGCCAACATAAATTCTCAGCAGAAAACAGAGGGTTCGAGTGGCCTCTGGCCAAAAGAAATTCAGTAAATTGAAAAGCAAGGGATGAGAGGGACAGAGATTAATTTTGTCAAAACCTTATAGTTTCTCACTTCAACTTTACAAATAAAATTTAAGCAACATTACATTATGTCCTGGGTTCTCACCCTGAGGTTTTGAATATATTTTTATTGATCGATTGATTTGAGAGAAACAGAAATATCAATTTGTTGTTCCACTTATTTATGCATTCACAGGTTGATTCTTGTATGTGCTATGACTGGGGATTGAACTCACAATCTTGGCATATCTGAACGATGCTCTAACCAACTGAGCTACCCGGCCAGGGCCAGTTCTGAATATTTTTAATGACCTTTTAAAATGCCTTCTAGAGTCACAGACATAACAGCCCATTGACATTTACTGCCCTATAATGGATTCCTTAGGAAAATAATGGGACCTTCAAGTTGCCCTCTTGCAGAGAGAAGGGAAAGCTCCAAACTTGATTGACTTTTCAGGATTAAGACACACAGGCTTTCAAAACAAGTTTAGAACTAGACACACCTATACTTTGTGCTATAATCTGTGTACTTCTGGTGGTATTTTGGAAGGGCAAAATGTTGGAAGTGATAGACAGATCTTAAATAAAAGTGTGATTGTTTATATGATCAAAGTAATTAGCTCATTTTCAAAAGTGTAGAATATGAGGAAATAAAAAATCTGAAGTCTCACCATCCAGTCTCTCTAGTCTATCACAGTTCACATTTTGGTTTCTTTTCCTCCAGTATCCTTTTTGGAGGCTCGGTCACTTTCTGCCTAGTTTCACAGTTTGCCATGACTGGCTTGTGAGTAAGAAGATAACAAACTGGACAGGGCAGCTAAAGGATTGTAATGTCTTGCCTTCTGGATGCTTTTATTTTCCAATTATTTTTATTGTGGTAAAATACATATAATAGAAAATTTACTATCTTAAACATTTTTAAGGGTACAATTCACAGGTATTAAGTACATTTATATTGTCCCCCTGCCATTTACCACCATCCTCCTCCAGAATTCTTAATCTTGCAAAACTAAGCTCTATACACATTAAGCAATAACTCCCAGTCCTCCTTGCCCCCCAGACCCTGACAATCACTCTTCGACTTCCTGTCTCTATGAATTTGACTATTCTATAAATGGAATCATACGGTCATTTTGTGATTGGCCTATTTCACTTAACATAATGTCCTCAAAGCCCACCTACACTGTAGCACATGTCAGAGTTTCCTTCATTTTTAAGGCTGAATAATATTCCATTGTATGTATATACCATATTTTGCTTATCCATTCACCCATTGGTGGACACTTGGATTGCTTCCACGTTTTAGCTGTTCTGAATAATGCTGCTATGAACATGGATATACAAACATCTCTTTGAGACCTGTTTTCAGTTCTTTCTGGTGCATACCCAAACTTGGAAGTGCTGGACCATGTGGTAAATCTACTTTTAATTTTTTGAGTAACTTTCATACGATTTTTCATAGCAGCTATACCATTTTACATTCCTACCAACAGCACACAGGGTTTCTACTTCTCTGCATCCCTTCCAACACTTATAATTTCCTGTGTTTTTTTTTATATAGCCACCCTAACTGGTGTGAGATGGTTCTAGATGCTTTTTGAACTTCAGCACTGCTTTTTTGGAGAGAACCAGCTAAAGTCTACACAAGTGTCAAGTCAAAGATGCTCACAGTAGTAACCCTTCAGCTATCGGGGTCTTAGGGACCTGCCTTTAAGATGATTGGCGTTGGATGGAGGAAGGAGGGACAAACAGATACCATTGTACTAACTCGGCTGCCCAGCTGCACTAGCTACTAACTACTCAGCATGATGATGTTGAAGAAGGAATGGAAATGAATGCCAAGGGAAGAGAAATAGCTCTTTCTAGCTGGTCCCCGGGAAACACTCTCATAGCATGTTCTTTGCATATACTACGGTAAAATGAAATACTTGGTTGGATGACGTAGCTTATTTTTTTTCCCTTTCTTTTCAACTGCAGGATTCCTGAGGGCAGGAGCTGGGTCTGTCTGGCCCACAATGTTCCCCGTAGCACAGTCATCAGCGCAGAGCAGGTGCTCAGCAAGCATCTGGTAAACCTGCTCACACAAGCACGCCTCCTGCTCCCTTCTTCATGGATGCTTTGAGGACGGACAGAACAGGGTAGAAACTGTCATGACAAGGGCACTTGAAAAATTGGCTTTTTAAAAAGAGTAGTTCTGGGTTCACAGTAAAATTGAGCAGAGAGTCTCCATGGACCCTCTGTCCCCACACGCACAGCCTCCCCCACTATCACTATCTCCCAGAGTGGGACCTTTGTTACAATGAATGACCCTACACTGACGTGCTATTATCACCCAAAGTCCCTAGTTTACACCAGGGCTCCCCTGTGGTGTCCATTCCATGGGCTGAATGAATGCACAATGACATGTGTCCCTTCACTTCCTTAAAAAAATAATGCTGTTTAAAAAAATTTTTTTTTTAAACATTTTCTTGTTTTAGCATTCAGAATTGTTTAAAAGTTTGCGAAGAAGGAAAGAACATGTTTGACATCTGTAAGTGAAGGGCTTAAATGGACTCAGGATGCCACGCACTGCAGAGCTCAAAAATCCCTAAGCCCGCCCGCCGCAGCCGCGAGGGTGGCCTCCTGGCCCCGAGTGGCCGCCGTGCGAGCGGGGACCGGGGTGCCTGGGCAGGAGCCAGGGGAGCTGTGGTAACCAGGTTTTGATGAGAAGTCAAGGGTCATGGGGCTCCGAGAACCCAGCAAGTGTTTTCTTTTTCATTGTGGACAAAGGCAGGCAGCGGAAGAGGGCCAAGCTCTGAAATGGCATTTAGATGCCAAGATTTTCTTATAAGCACAGGCTGAAGTGGCTTGCCTAAGCCTCCTAATGAGGGGATTTAATCCCCCAGCAGGTGCTTTTTCCAGGGAGTGCATTGCCAAATTCTAAGTGTAAGCACACAGTCCGCAGGCTATTAGTTTTCTGCCGATATAAGAATGAATCGCAATTAATATGAGGGAATTAAAACCAAGGTTAGATTAAGTTAAGAAATAATTAAAAACAGTGTAAGGAAATCAGGAAGTTATGTGATGTGTACCTAAGTCCCTCTTTTCATTAAGTCTTGTTTCAAATTATATATATAATTAATATGCATATGTGAAATGGTTCTGGTTTACTCTGTAAAGACTATTATTTCAGTAAGATTATAATATTATGGAGAGAGGTATACTGGGAACAGAACTCGGTGCTTAGCACTGGGAACCCCCAGACCTAGGATCCCCTAAGAGGCAACACCACCTCCTGGTGGCCCTTGATGGCAAGTCCACAGACTCAGGAAGTCTTGAACTTCTGGGAAGCACTTCTTGCAAAAGCAAAGTTTTACATTGAAAATGATTGTCGCAGTTGCAATACTGTCAAAGGTCTAATATTTACACAGTGTCTACTTGATGACAACAGCTACTAAGGGCGCTGCGTAGCTCATGCTCCCAGAAGCCCTGTATTGTACATAATACCATAGTCCCCATTTTGCAGATGAGGAAACAGAGGCAAAGCAAGATTAAGTGACTTGGCCAAGGTCAGAGAGATAAGCCTGCTGGACCTGTGGTTTGAAATCAGAATTGCCTGACCTCAGGGAATATGCTGTTTTCAATACTTACTGTCTGAATTTTATGTAACAAAGAGTAGTATGATGGTTTATGATTTTTAAGGGAGTGATTTAGAATTTAGACCCAAAGCTAATAGGTTCACTTGGGGAGCATTTAAGAATAAGTATTTTATCGTACCAGGTCAAGATATTTGCTGGAATTTCAAATTCTGAGAAGAGATTCTAATTTAGAAATCACACTCCACCTGGTGGCAATTTACCTAAACTGCAAGTACCTCTTTGGTGTTGGTAACCCGTCTCTTTTCAGTTTCTCTATTTTTACAAGATCCTCTTTCTCAAGGGTGTTTTGTGGGTTTCCCTTTTTTGCCTGTTCATTAAATATCACAGTTTCTTTGGATTCTTGGTCCTCTTATTCTACTTACTTTCTTTGGTGGTGAGGGAATTCATCTACTCTTGAGATTCAAATACTCTCTAGGTGCGGTTAACCCTCAAGACTTCCTCATGGGGCTGCCTTTTGACCCAGTGATCCCACTCCTAGGAATATATCCTTAGAATCCTGAAACACCAATCAGAAAGAATATCTGCACCCCTATGTTCATAGCAGCACAGTTTACAATAGCTAAGATCTGGAAACAGCCCAAGTGCCCATCAGTAGACGAGGGGATAATATGCTGTGGGACATTTATACCATGGAATACCACGCAGCTGTAAAGAAGAAGGATCTCTTACCCTTTGGCACAGCATGGATGGACCTGGAGATTATTATGCTAAGTGAAATAAGCCAGTCAGCGAAAGACAAGCATCACATGATCTCGCTTATATGTGGAATCTAAAGAACTTAATAAACTGATGAACAGAATAGATTCAATGACATGGAAGCATAGATCAGACTGAGGAATCTCAGAGGGATGGAGGTGGGCGGGTGGGTGGAGGGGGAGAGAGTAACCAAAGAACTTATATGCAGATATGCACAACCTAGGACACGGACAATGGTGGGGAGAGGGACTAGGGAGGGGGGTGGGATGGGGCGGAACAGGTCATTGAGGAGAAAAAGGGACATCTGTAATATTTTGAACAAAAAAATAAAAATAAAATAAAATAAAAAACAAACAAAAACATAAAACAAAAAGACTTCATCGCCAATGAGAGCCCCGCTCCTGATCCCCAGCCAGGGCCACCACAGGCATTGGCACAGTCTGGGCACTGCCCCTCCGTGGGAGCTCGTTCTTATTGCAGCCATGCCATTGGCGCCCCCTGGTGTTGAGTGGCACAAGCAGCCGTACGCCGTAGCCTTCCATTAGGAACCCAAACTGCACTCAACTATTCTTCCAGATGTTTCTATCAAGGAGTGATATACCCTTTTCCTTTGTCATTGTTGGCTCTTCTTTTCGGGACCACCACCCCATCTGCTCAGTGACCAGTCCCGTGGGCCCTACTACATAATAACGCTCCTGACCATTTGCTGATCTCCACTTCATTTCTTACCTTAGCTCAAGCTTTCAGTATCACTGACCTTCATTACTGCTGTAGCCTTCTAACTGGTTTTCCTGACTCCAGCTTTGCCCATCTTTAATCTAATCTCCACACTGCTGCCAGAATAAGCTTCCCGGGATATGTATTTGGTTCTGTCATTTTTCTGTTGAAAACCCTACAACTGTTTCTCATTGCTTCAGTGTTAAATTTAAATTCTGTATAGAGGCTTACACAGTTCTCCACAACTGGGCCTTGATTTCCCTCCCAGTTCCCTTCCCCTTTTGCCAGGACTGCCCCCTTTCACTCTTTTTTTTGAAAGTAGTCCTCCAAGTGAAACACAATCACTCTCAACCCCAGAGCCTTTGCTCACCCACTCTTTTCAGTATATTCTTCTTCCTCCTTTTTGCCCGGCTAATCCTGGCTGGTCTTTTAGGGCTCAGCTGAGCCATCACCTCCTTCAGGAAGTCGTCCTTGACCTCCCCAAGCTGTGTTGGAAGCTCTTCTATACTTCCATGGGATACTGTTGTCCCCTTTACAAAACCTTTATTTTATTGTATTGTAATTTAGCTGCTCATTCCTCACCTCCCACATTAGATTGATCTCCTTTAAGGCCACAGACTACTTCTTGTTCACAATTGTATTCATAGCATTTAGTATGCATCTAGGCACACAATAGGTGGTCAATAAAGTTTTTTTGGAGTAACCAAATAAATCAAAAGAAGAAAAGAAAGCCTCATGAATAGTTCCTTTGCAATTCCAAATCTTAAAGTGATGGCAAATGCCTGCAGTTATATCAGAAGGCACAAAGTATGCAGGCTGGGATCTTCTTCCAGAGCGGTGTCAGGGCCCCATGCAGGGTAGACTAGCTTGCTCCATGGCTAATGGCCTAGAAAACATAGGTTGAGTTTAAGGATGGGAAAGTCCTCTAAAATGAAACATCTTTTTCTATGTGCACATCTGGAATTCTTATGTAGAAAATTCATTCTTCTAGCTTAAAGATTAACTTTCAATTGAAGTGGAACAGCCTTTATCCCCATGCCCACACATTGAAAACAATCAGTTATACTCTAATGTGAATTAGTCTCAAACATTCTTTCAAAAGGCAGTTATAACAGAGAGTGAGCATGAATTTAGGGCACATGATAGGGGGAAGAGGAATCATTTTATAGTTAGAAGAAATGTTCAAAATTAAGAGGCCAAAGCAATAGAGATAAAGCTTGAATATGTCATAATTTTGCATGGATTGGCCTTTGCGTGTATATCATTGAAAATCCATCAGCTCTATTGAATGTCCTTGGCTCCTAGACAAACCAATTCTCTTGACACCCAAAGAGAAACAAATGGAATGAATTGGCAATAGTGTTTAAGATGGTATGATTTTTAGTGTAAGAAATAGTATGGACTACAGAATAAATTGATTGCTCTAAAATTATTACTGTTAAAATGACATGTTAAAAAGCCAATTTGAAATTAGTAATTAAAATTATTTTAAAAAATATAGAAACAAAGAAATTAAAAGGCTAAATATATATATATATATTTTTTGCCAAAAGCTAAATTCAGATTATTGTTTTTAATAGTTTCCATAAAAATCACTTTCAAAGTCATGGTTTTTAAAAACAACATTTAAGTCAGCTGTGTATATAGACAATGAAGTTTCAGATACTGTAGCTTGATTGCTTCCACATTCTTAAAAGAATTCCTAAAACTCAAGAAACCGTTTTGTGGTATTGGCAAAGCCATGCAAAGTGTTATTCTTTATATATACAAGACTTCAGCCTATTCTAGACCCAAGGAAAGATGGACTTCCTTAGGGCAAAAGTAATGATTTTTAATATTACCTTTCTATTAGTTCTAGTCTAATGCACAGGAAGGCATAACTCACTTCTGTAACAGTAAAAAAGAGAAAAATATGTGTATGGGTGGATGTCACCAGTGAATGCCTTTGGCTAAATAAGGCACAAATGATTTGAAGGACACATATCTGAATGGGCCTTTGAGTGGCCCAAAGGATGGAGAGGAATGCATAACTGTCAATGTTCATTGTAGATGGTCTCCCTCCTGCCCCCCCTTCTTCCTCCCCACTCCCTTCCTTCTCTCCTTGAGGGAGATGAGTGATAGATGAAAATATATGTGGTAATCAGAGAGGAATGATGTTACACTAGATGTTAGAAGACATATGGGTGGAGGTGCAATTAACTAAATTAATTAAGCAGCATAAAGAAGTCAAAGCAAAACTTGATCAGAGGAAATGGGCGAAAAAAGAGAAAGCATTTGAATCAATAACAAAAAGAATGAAAAAGCTAATTTTCTTGGGGAGAATTTGAAATAAAAAAGAAGCCAAATGATTTTTCTTCCTAGTTACCATGTGCTTAAAGAATTGTAAGATTTGGAGTTTAGTAGAGGCAGAGGTTAGCACAATTTCATTAGTCAACATTAAGTGATTCATACAACAGAACCAGTAAGCAACTGTGGCTGGAACTGCCACATACTGTCAAGCAGATATATTTATGAAGTAGAACTTACAACATGGAAAAGTCACTTATTAAAAGCAGGTGAAAATATCGTCATTACTTGTTCTATGAGTGTAGTTTTCTTAACAACATGAAACTACAGCAACTGAAGTGTCAAAGTTGTACCAGCCCATCTTGTTGCTTTAACATCTTTTCAACGAGAAAGCAAAATGCTGTTGTATTACTTAAAATAATTATTGACAATCAAATGATGTTTAGAAGTGAGTTATAAGCCGATGTCACTGGGGAGAGAAAAAAGCATCACAAACTTGAGTCGTGTGGTATATCATTACCCAGGGGAAATGTACACATCTACCCTAAAAAATACATTTGAAAAGCATTACATTTTGTAAAAAGCATCAACCCCACAGGGCTGGAGTTGAAGACTGAGTCACTTATAAAAGAAGGACGTGCTTGTGACTTAGCATTTTGGGCTTTACTCAGAATAGCCACGTGGATTTAGCGAAAGGGGCACCTCCTTTTCAGGATCCCTGAGGAAACTGGGCACAGTTGAGGCTTAAGCTTTTAGTGAATGAGTGCTGTGAAAAGCAAGAATAAAATCATAACGACCTTTCAAATTACAACAACATCAAAGGCCCTTAATAATCCAAATATAGAGATGGCTATTATGTATTGATGGAGCCCAGCTGCTGGTCTGGTTCAGGATCGCTCAAGTGTTTGGAGAGAGCGTAAAACACCAGGTGAAATGAAGCTCACCCAGGACCTGCTTGAACCCCCTGACTGCCAGCCCCCCCGTCACGCTTTCCACATTCTTAAGACCATATGGGACATTCACCAGTCTTGACCTTTCTCACAAGATTAGCCTCATAAAAGAAATGGCCTGATCACAGTCATGTCACCCAAACCACTGTTGTCCCAGGTACGTAGACTCAGAACTTCTGCGTCTTCTTCAATACCTTCCTCAGTCTCATCTCTCATGTCCTCTCATTGTGCCTTCAGATCCTTTTTGGAAATGTCTGAGCTTTGTCTCTTCTACGTCTAAAGCCATGTCAGTCTGAGACCTAATTATCTCGTGCCCGGAACTCTGAAATAGCTTCTGGGAGGCACTCTATGACAATAAAAGTATGCTCATAAATTTAAATTAAAGCATTTTTGTTACCCTTGGTGATAAGTCTGTAAATGCTAACTTTTTTTATGCATTAAATTATCTACAAAATTATTAGTTGTATTAAACTAATCACAAGCACATAAATGTATTATAAAATTTGATAATTTTTAAATATACATTGTCAAGTCTGTTGAAAATGCACCTTCTATTGAGATGGATGAAGCTGGGGTTTTTTTTCAAATCAGTTTATAATTCTACAGATGAATATTATTTATCACTAGAATATGACAGAGTTTGACTTCAAGCTTCTCTCCCTCCTGTCCTCTCCCCTCTCCTTACCTCTCCCTTTCTTTTCCCCTTTCCCCCTCTACCCTCTTCCTTTCTTCCTTAATCTAGATGTAGATACTGAGAAAATTTGCTGACAAAAGTTGGTGGGAAAGAAAGAAATTTTGATATAGGGATATCATTTAGTTATTTGAAGTTCTCCTAAGTTGCATGCTAATAGAAAATAGCAATCTATAATTTAAAATATTTTTAATTACTTACCATTTGATGACTTCATAATGATAATTAATTTTGCAAAAGACAAGAATTGAAAACCATTTGATTTGCAAAAGGATCTGGGAAGTGTGTTAAAAAATCTTTAATATAATTTATCAGTTATTCCTATTAATTTTTAATGTAGAGACCTCTTGTTTATGAAGATCTCTATAAACATAAAATTACATAAAACTGGGGTAAAAAATAACCCCATAAAATTGGACTTTTGTACTTTAGGAATTTACCATCATTTCTGAACACAGATCTATATATTATTGCCAAATTTAAACTATCTAGGAAGTCATCTTAAAGTTTTTAAAAGTTATGATACTCAAGAATTATTATGTATAAATAAATTCTAATTTTGTTTCATGATGAAAAATAATTTTTATAACTATATATTTGATGTAATTAAACCAGATTTAAATCTGACAAAGAGAAACCAATGCTGACTAAATGAAACTGGTTTTCTAGAATTTAAGATATTATATCCTAGAATACACTTTAGAAACATTTTGTCTCACATCTACATGTAAGAGGATGGTCTGTTTTTAAGACTACAGATTTATATTTTTGTAAAAATTGACATAAAAAACTATATGGCCAATATTACTTATAGGGCATATAATTGATAATTTAAAAGATGCATCAAATTAAGAGGTGAATTAAATATTATGGCTAAATGCATAATTTACAGTAGAAATCTATAACATAATACGTTTTTAATTTTCAGCCTAAAAGTATATGGAATAAATAAACATAGGTAAATGCAGACAAATGGGAGGTTGGTGCCCAAGTTAAAAATAAATGTGTTTACAGTAGTTAATATAATGCAAAGGTTAATTTAAGCAAAGGTTACTGAAATGTTTTCTCTACCTGGGAAATAATGTTAGAAAGCATAAGACATTAATTTACCTATAATTACCCATATATGGGTAATTTACCCATATATGGGTAAATTACCTATTACCCATATATCTCTTTTACTTAAAGATATACTGTCATATAGTAGAAATAACAGTGGAAATTTTTAATTCTTTTAGAAACACTCAAAATATGTAACCGAGACACTCTGGCCTGGGTTTCTTCCAGCAGCAGAGCCTGAGATGAGGGCTTGCATGCAGGTGGCTTCTTTTGAGAAATGATCCCAAGGAATAGAAGCGGGAGAAAAGGAAGGAGAAAAGGGGGAAAGGACTGAGCTGCATCACCCTGAGGACGGCTGCAGCTCAGTGCCGCTGGGATAAGGGGCCATGTGAAATACGCCTCAAAACTGCCCACCCAACAAATATATTCAAGAAGCATTAATCCCATGGCTTTTATTCCTATTGGTCAAGGGCCCATCGTAGACTATTTCACTGGTGTGTCCCCTTGGTTGGTTAGAGTGCGCAGGGGGCCTAGAGGCTGAGCGATGGGGCACAGACGTGTCTGATTGGCATCTTGATACCAAATGTTGTTATTACTAAGAATGGTGCACCTACAGAGAGGCTAAATTTGCAGCAAATTGGTATCTCCCAGCATACTATTTGTTTTGTTCTGTTTTACAAATACTAATCTAAGATACACAGATAAGGTCTGGGAATCATGCCCCGCGTTATCACCTAGGTGGAACAAGGTGACATTCTTCCAATTTTCACCCTCATTTGCTTTCCCATGACCCTCCCTCAGAAGTGCTGCATCCTTTGAAACTAATTCTGGGGCAGAAGAGGTGAGACCGTTAGAAGACACTTGTCTTCGCTTCTGTCTCCCCATCAGTAAGATGAATATAATGATGAAGGGAGGCCTCACCTACATCCACGTTTGGAATTTTCCTGTTCTTTGGTATCCTGGAAGTTTTTTGACTGTAGTTCCATTCACAATGGGTGTGAGGTAAGAATTTTATTCTGGAAATGGGAGCCCTGCAGGGCAGGGTAACTGTGAGAGGGGAGGCAAGGAAAGGAGAACCAGGGTAATCCTTCTGGGTTCTCAAGCAGGTCAGCTTTAGAAAAACACACAAATGCAAGTTGAGAATATGGAAATTGATTTCCTTACAACTATCCATATCTGTGGACACCTCAGGAAGTCTGTCTTTTCCAAGGATTCTCACTTTAGTTGGATACCTGAGGTTCATGACATCATTACCTACTTTGCTGTTGCTTCCTGCAATCTGGATAAAACCCCACGGCCAATACCTAGAAGGATTGACTTCATTGCCAGCAGTGAGCATGCATGGGGACCTGGGCCAGGGAGATTTCTGAAGTGTGAGGTCATTTTCTTTACAAATCATAGTGTTCTGGAGTTGGTGAGCGAATAAGAGCAGATGTCCTTGTCTTCGTGCTCAACAGTACTGCATTTGAACCCGTGTTCAGATTCTTTCTTGGAACTTGTTTCTCAAAGAATCACAGGAGGTCATTCACCAAAGTCAATGAAACTGAAATGTTCTTTGTCAGCAGGAGAATATGACTAGATGTGCTCTCATTATAGCCTTTGGAAGCATTTCCCCTAATCCTCAAAATATATTATTACATTTTGAATGACATTAAGAGATAAGTCTTTAGTCACGGAATTCTAGTAGGAGGGAAAAAAAGTAGTTTTGGTTCTTTTCATTATTATTGTTGTTAAAATGTGAATCATGCCCTTCAGTTGATGAATTCTCATTGAAGCTTCAATGAAAGGAGAAGATGAAATAACATAAATGACAGCTATAATTAATTTTATACTAAGCTTTCTTGATGAAATTAATATTGTCAGATGGAAATGTAATTTAAGCAAAATATGCTTATGTGCTCATGTAAGCTGAGTTACACATTTGGACTTTAAGAAAAAAATCACTCTTGCATTTCATAGAATTGCTTATAAAATGATTTAGCTTAATTGTTTGTACAGCTTTGTAGACATTATAGCTCTTTAAGGGAAATAAGGGCACTTGATATGAAGGGGCAAAAGACAAAGGGTCATTTTAAATATGCTTCTGTTTGAAAAAAAAAACACCCACCACTATGCTATTTCAGGATACTTCTAATTCACAAAGAAACTAGTTTTTAACATATATGTCAATAGAGTCTGGAAGCAGTTTTCTATTTACAAAAAGGGAAAAAATTCTGGCAATTTAAATCTAAACTAAAATAAATTATATTGACTTGTTAAGTAAACTTCAAAACATATTGACCTAAAAGGTCAGCAAATGTTAGTGAAAAATATACAAGTCAATATCCATTGCATGCCTGAGTTCTTTGTCTTTCTATGACATTTCAAGCAATTTTCGTAACTGGTCAGGAAAAAGCAAAAAATAAGAAACATCAAGACAGCTCACTGATTTCAGATAAAATCTTCTACTTTGTCAAAAAACACACACAACAAAAAACCCATAAGCATCATAAACTGACATTGATTACTATTTGAAAAAAACTGCAACTTGTTTCTTAGTATGAAACCAAACATTATGTAATTAATAATAAAAATTCAAAATATCAGTCAGTCATTAATATTTTTTCCCTAAGGAGGCTGCTCCCAGTAGACAGTCAATACAATATTTATTAAATCAGCTCATTATGAGAGTTCAGGGCTTATACATGGTAATACAGAAACTCCAATTGATGTGCCAGAAGTAAGGGTGGTCTACCAGTCAAGTCAGTGTTCTCTACACTAACATATGGAAATCTACCTTTCTTCCTCCAGAATAAATTGAATCTATACAGCTGTGTTAAAGATAGGATATACTTATGAGATTGTGAAGACCTCATAGATGAGGTTGCCCTAGTCTTTGTGATTAAATGTCTGGGCTGTGACCCTAGCTTGTTTGGCTCAATGGTTAGAGCACTGGCCCTCGAACTGTAGGGTCCCAAGTTCAATTCTGGCAGACCTGATTCCCGGTCTGGGCCTGGGTGCGTGCAGGAGGCAACCGATTGAAATGTTTCTCTCACATCGATGTTTCTCTCTCTCTTTCTCTCTCCCCCTCTCTCTCTCTCTCTCCCTCCACTCTTTGAAAAGCAATGCAATGGAGAAAAAAATATCCTCAGGTAAGGATTAAAAAAGTAATAATAAGAAGAAATAAAAATAAATGTCTAGGCTGTGGGTCTTACTCTTGACCACTACACTGTACTTCTTAAACACAGTGGAGAGTAGACGTGTCACCAAAGCTTGGTTTGCTTGGCCCTTCTCTGCCTCCTATGGCCATATCGGTTGTATAGGTTGGTTGTAAAATCTCAGGCAGCAAGAGCCAAGAGGAAGAAGAAAAGAAACCAGCATTTATTTAAGATTTATAAGGCAAGCACCTTAGCTATTTTCCATGTGTGGTCTCATATTGTTCTTTCAACCACTTTGAGATGTGGGTATTTTTTCTGTGTTAACCATGAGGGAAATAAAGCTCAGACAGATGACATAATTAAAACACAGTGGAATTAAGATTTTTAACCCAGGTTTTATGTTATCACAGTAATTACTTCCTGCATCTGTGGTTGTAATGACTTTTTGTTACTGATCTTTGTTTCCTGGCCTTGCTGGATCTCTCACACCTCCAGTTCCTGATGTCCTTTACAACATCACTCATTACTCTCCTTTCCAAATATGCTCCTCCCTTGCATCCAGACTCCCAAGATAGAAATCCTGCACCTCCCCCCTCCCCCCAGTCTTTCTAGTCCATTCTGTATAAACACTCTAAGTCTATCAACCTCTTACTAAATACATCTTGAATTAAGTTCCTTTATATCTTGATTTAGTATCTAGGTGACAGCTTATTGTAATTTTACAACAAAGTCATTTACATAATTCTAGTTGACATTTGCAGCATAAACTCAATGAGCTTTAATGTAGTTAACTAGAGGCCCTGTTACCCCGTAGGGACATCTTTGTTGTCAAGCCTCTAAGCAGTAACCCAAGTCTTGAGGTATTTAGGAAAAGAGGACAACCCAACTTTATTACTGCTTGGGCGACCTGAGGCAATCTCATGTACTAGAGCATTGTTTCTCAAAATGGAATTTGGCTGAAACACTCCTCTGAGAATCTGGTATGCAGATTCCTGGGCCCCTGCCCCAATCCCACTATTCTTACTAAGTGCAGGAAATAGAAACCTCTCTCGGTATTTTAAACATGAAGAAATTTAACATAGGGATTTAAGTGCTTATCAAATAATTGGAAGAGGTATAGAAATAGGCTATGGGCTGGGACTCCAGAATGAGAGAGAACTGACTCACTAGGGGGCTACTACTGCCTTGGAGGCTGCCACGGTTCATACGGGGTCAACACCTCAGGCTGCAGGTAAAACCCAAGTTCCAGGAGTTGCTGCTGCCGCCACGGTCACTGCTATAATGGCCTCTGGACACCCAGGAAGCAGAAAAGTGGACACCCGTAGCTGTGAACCATAGACTAGAAAGCCAGGATCAAGAATCCACTGCTGGGCCAGCTCCTGCCACAGCTGCAAGTCAACTCAATACCAGGAAGCTGGAATATTTCTGCAGAAAAAGTTTCTCTGACCTTGCTTGCCAAAAGAAACAAGATGGGCAGGCAACTGGCCTCTGCTTCGCTTGTACTCCCAAATCCTGTCCCAAATTCGTATCTACATCCTTATTCACATCAAGAACTCTAGTGGCTTTTAGCTTTCCAAACTCTCCATTTAGAAGGGGGCTGGAAGGGCAGTTGAGAAGGCCAGTCTACACTGGTTGAGCTTCAGGTATCTTAATACAGCTTTTCCGATATTATATGTGTAGTATATAATTTATATATAAAAGTGTGTTTAAACATATTGTACTGTGGTGCTTTTTTTATTTCCAAGTATGTCTTAGAGATCTTTCTTCATCAGTATGTGTGGATGTAACCCATTATTTTTTTTTAACAGTACCTGGTATGCGCATTTAAATTGTTTCTAGTTTTTGCTGAAACTAAAACTACTACAGAAACATACTTGCACGTACATCTTGCACCTACATCTAGGATAGATTCTTAGAATTCAGAACTTATCCATATTTAAAATTTTGTTAGGTATTGTCAAATTGCAAGGGCAAAAATATTGTACCAAAGTATTTTCCTATGAGTGGCTTAGGAGGCTCTTGCTTTGATTATATCCTGGCTAAAACTGGATATTTATTTTTTGTCACTCTGAAGAGTAAAAAATAATATTTCATTCATTTGCACTTCTGCATTATGAGCAATGTTGCCTCTTTTTGTGTTTTTTGAGGGTGTAGTTCGATGAATTGCCTGTTCATTTGCTTTACCCATTTAAGAACTGAATTGTCAGTTTTTTTATTCATTTAGGGAATTTTTGTATTATAAATATTTCTTCACCTGTTTTTGGTTTCAAACATTTCTTGTAATCTGTCATGAATCTTGTAATTTTCTTTTATGGTATCCTTTTTAATTTTGTACAAGTTAACAATTATATATCATCAAATCTGTCCATTTTTTTTCTTTATAGTTTCTGTATTTGAGTTGTATTAAGAAGGCCTTGCACATCCCAAGACTGATAAAACACCCCCCTCTATTTCCCTTTATATGCTGCAATGAGCCCGTCAAGCTCAAGGTCAGGGGCTGAGTCCTCTGCAAGACTGTCCTCACTTCGGATGTCAACTGCAAGTTTGGGGGTCTCCTCACTTCTCTTCAACTGGTTACAAATTCAGGTGTTCCCATGACTACCCTCAGGTTTGATAATTCACTAGAAAGACTCAAACAACTAACTGAAAGTGCTATACTTATGATTACAGTTTAATTATAGCAAAACAATACAAATTGAAACAGCTAAAACAAGAGATCCCAGGTGAAGTCTGGAAGGGGCCCAAATGCAAAGCTTTCAGTCACCTTCTCCCAGTGGAGTCCTGGCTGGTGTTAGCTCCTTTCAGCTATGATATGTGATGATACTCAGAGGATTGCCACCAAGGGAAGTTTTCCCAAGCTCAATATCCACAATTTTTATTGGGGTTTCATTATGAAAGTATGATTGAGCAAGTCACTGGCCATGTGGTTGAACTCAATTTTCCACCCCTTCTTTTTTGGAGGTGATGTATATTTAAATATACTATTTAGTCTAAAGGTGGCAAAATTGTGAGATGGAGCTAGATGATGAAGATAACTCACTTGGAGAAAAATATCTCCATGGCATCACCTTGGAAAAGAATAGCTAGATGTGATTTTGGATTATTCTTTGTTGGGTGGAGGTAAATGTGATTATGGCCTTAATATGGATACTCAGAACATGTTATATATACACACACAACTTTAGAATTGTTTATGCTAGGGCAGGGGGATGTGCCAGATACATTTGATTGCTCACTTTGCTTTGGCCCTTTCTAGATAACCTACTTTGCTCACAGCTGCTGGTTGGATCAGCCCCACCTAACACACGTCATGTTTCTCATCCATTCCCCATTGTGGCTAATTAATCCAGGATGGGCTGTCAGCCAAGACCAACTGATCCTCTGACTGACAAGTGACCAGTCAAATTCCTTCCTGAGAATTAGAATTAATGTAGCCGATTGGTTCTGAAACCCAGAGCTTTGAGTTCATGTAGAGTCAGGGACTGTGGGAGCAAATATTGGGCCATCCACAAGGAAAGGAAACCTACTTAGAGGGAGAAAGAAGAAGATGCTAAGAAATGCTGAAGAGATAATAATGGTGCTAAGAGATGGTAAAGAAAGTGCAGAGATACCACGGGGGAGAGAAAGACAGAAATGAAAAAAGACCAGAGAGAAGAAAAGGCTTCCCAGAGAGATCAAGACTCACCTTCGTGCCTCACATTTTAATTCTCGACTCTGGTACCCATCTCAAGCAGCAAATATAATTTCTGTTCTCTAGAAGCTTATAAATGAGAGGAAACAGCACTCAGATGAACTATCATATACAGAAAGTTGAGGCATTAGATACAGAAGAATAAGGGCAGATAAAGCATAATAATATATTGGGAATAGTATTCTAGTTTATTTGTACCCTTAGAAAATGTGAGATTTCTTCACATTCTTTGAATAAGCCTTTCTTACTTTCTTGATTCAGCATAAGAGAATTTATGTTCCATGTAATGAAAAAAGTCTTGACTACAATATGTCCAGTAATGAGAGACATTTTCCAAAGCTTGGTGGTGTAGACTCATCAGGAATCTAGATCCCTTTGGGGGTAGGATCAGAGTCCACAGTGATTCTATTATTTTGCAGGAAAGACTGGACACATGGACAATCAAGAGTAGTGCTAATATGTATGGGAAATGAAAACAACCTTATAAAAAAATAACAGGAAGGCAAAAGCCAGGCTGTCTGAAATATGGCAGAAAAGGCAGAGGTGAAATGGAGGCTGGATCTGGGCCAGCCAGGTAGCTAGGAGGTTTAAAAAGTAAAAGTAGCTTCGTGATAAACATAAGCAGAGTATATTGGCACTGGAGAAAACGTTCCTCTTTTACTTAACATTGTCAAATTCAGACCAACAAAATGTAGTCAGTGCATATTTGCCTATGGTACCCTTCTAGAAAATCCAGTTTCTGCTTTTCAGAGTCTTTTATGCTAAAAGAGACAACATTCAGATTAGTTTCTATATTAAGAAGACTTGAAGCATTTAATGCAGAAGCTTAAGTACACATAAAGTGTTGACATGCTTTAGAAAAAAATGTTAAGTTTTAAAACACTTTCAATATCTCCCTTGTTTTTAATTACAACCAATGCAGACTTTTGAGACACAGATGGGTTCAGAGCTACTCACCTGCTGAAAGCCCCTGGACAAGTCATTTAGCCACTTTGATCTTAGTTTCTTGAGTTGAACAACGGGGATGATAATCGCCTCCCTGCAGGGTTGCCACTTTTAGACCACCGGACATAGGACATGCAGTTCATCACAGTTGTCGCCATTCCTCATTCATTGACTCTTTTTCTTCTGGTCTGGGAGTCTCTTTGTGCATTAATTAAGGTTTGTGATCACCTGGCGAGAGATTGTTACAAGAGAACTTCAGAGTTTATTTGTAGTTGAAGAACACATGATGAAATGTTAAAGGAACCTGGAGAAAAATATGCGGGGAGGTGCTAAAACCTGATTAGCTCGCTGTGTGTTCTTGGGCAAGTCACCTACCCTCTTTGGGCTTTAGTTCCTTCATATTTTAAGTCGTGGGTGTTGGGAAGGTGGAGTGAAAAGGAGAGGGTAGTTGCTTGAGGTGACTTTTTTTAATATCACTTCCAGCTGTAATATTTGATGATTCTCTAAGATCAGGAGCAGATTTAATTTTTCTTTGACACCAAGCGTTCTTACACAAAAGACAATGGCCAGCTTTAATACATCTTCCCTGAGGATAGAATTAGAGGAAATTAACTGAACACAACCTCCCTTGATTTAGGTTACAGATAAGGAAGACTTTCCAGACGGTGGAAATTATTTATTGGTGTAAATTAAGAATGGAACATTCTAGCAAGATAGATTTTTATCTCTCCCTGGACAGAGGAGGATCCTGAATGTGAAGACTAAGGGAGTTAGCAAGGGAGAGTGAAGGTGTGTGCGGTGGGGGAGAGAGATGAAGATTTTAATGGCCTTTCTCTACTAGCCCTCGGTCCTGTGTATGACTTGCCGACCTGTAATCCTGCGTTTCATGGAGTTACTGTTCCTCGGGGTGTACTAGCAGCGAGTTACCGCAACTCTCAGTGTGCTTTGCATTTGGGCCCAACAGGACAGTAAAGGAAAGTATTAATCAGTGCACAGAATAGAACAGGTGTAAGTATTACAACTTCCAGTTTGTTTTCACCGTCATGGTTGAAAACATGGTAAACTTATAGAGGATATAATGTTCTAAAAAGAGGTTCATCTGGGGGCTAAAAGACTAAAACAACTGTTCTCCTTCCAAGTTCCCAAAATGAGCAAGCAAAGCCTCTGGTGGCGACACTGAGGGAGAAAATCATGGGGCCGGCAGGGAGGAGGCAGAGACACCTCAGCCTGACAGGCTGCGCCTTCAGCCCTTTGCCGACGGACCTCTTTCCCTCCTTATGATGGCAGTTTTGTCGCCGTATTTAGACCAGATAACCACTCCTGTGTTGTTTTTCGAATCTTTATTTTGCATTTTTGTATTTTATATTTCCTACTGTCCCCATGTTCAGTTTCTCCGAATTCAGTCTCATTGCCTGAGCTTTGTTTCGTTGTTGTTTGTATGTGTTTTGCATGAAGGGATTTTAACAGAAAATATTTCATTACATCTCAAGACATTCTTTATATTTACGTGTTTTGGTTTATTGTTCTGTTTGCATTTGTTCCCAGCCGATCCGCTTTCAGCTTGGAACTCCTGCAGCCCCACTAGGGGGCCGCAGT